>NW_019384451.1:792779-842847 GCF_000671375.1 Centruroides sculpturatus | reverse complement strand
TTTTTTTTTTTTTTTTGTATTTATTTATATTTTTTTAAAAACATTAACTTACTCACTAACTGAACTAATCTATTATAACCCAGGATGAACCTAACCAGATGACTAAAGCTAACAGACCCTAATCTATGTTAACCTAACCAGAAACCAAGTTAAGAGTCCCTAATATAACTTACAACTAGGACTAACCGAATTTAGACTGAAATTATAGAACACAACTGAACTTACTAAGTAAATTGGAAAGGTTTAAATTATATAATTTATTTTCAAATATTTGTAAAAGGCATTAAACATTTTTTTACATATATAAAATTTTACAAAAAATAAATATTGTTTGTTTGTTAATAACAGAGTTTAATCACAGACACAAATAATCCAAAAATGGACAACTTGGCATTATAAACTTATATAAACAGAATATTTTATTTGTACTTGATTGCCTCTTGTTCTTGTCATAACATTAGTGTGCATTTAATTTTGTTAATATTTATGTTAAAGATGTTTTTTTTCATATACGTGGATGCATTAGAATGATAGTTGATGACTTTTCCTACATTGCATGGTTTAACATGCTGTATTTACTGAATGTTAGTGAATTGTGAAGTTTTTTGATTGTTATGTCTAAAAACTTTAAAAAGCCATTGTTTTTTTTTTATAATTTTATTTTAAAGTCTATGTTAGTTTGAATATTGTTAACATTATCTAGAATTATTTGTGGACTAGTTAAGTTTTTATTGTAGATAGGAAGCAGTCATCAACATACCTATTATAAAATGTGACTCTATGGAGATTTTTGATAAAGTTATCTATTTTAATCATGCATAGATCTGTAAGTTTTGGTCCTAAACAAGAGCCCAAAAAGATACCATCCATTTGGCTAAAAAGTTCACCATTACAAATAAAATAATCATTAAGTAAAACAAATTTTACTAACTGAATTATCCAGTTGCTATATTTTAAACTTTTAAAGGTATTAATTATAAATTCTTTGTATACTGATGGATACATGATTTTGATATCAAGGTTCAACATCTTAATCATTTTTTGTTATGGTATATTTTTTAACGTTATCAATGAATTAATTAGAGTTTATAATACTATTAGGAAAATTATTAAATTGGCTTAATTTATTTTTGAGGTATTTTTCTTAATTGTATAATATATAGAATTTTAAATCCACTAATGATCTATAGACTTCAATAGTTTTATGAGTTTTTACTCTGATGTTGAGCTTGGGTATTCTTAAATTATAATCTAGTATATCATTATATTTCTTTTGTTAATTTTATTAACATTTTTTAATTTTTGACTATTTTCTCTAGATTTACACAAACTTCTAAAGTAGGGTTCTAAAAAAGTGATAAGGATGAAAGTTGTAAGACAGGTGAGAGAGAAAAGAATCACATTTTAGATCATGGCACTGAGAGAAAGAAAAGGTAACAGTGATAGTAGAATGGGCAGAGAAGGGCAAGCTAAATGGTAGAAAAAAACCATCTCTAAAACATGTTTTGCATAAACTGCAAAAAATCTGAGTCTAAAACACTTGAAATATGTGTGCCTGCACTGCATGAGCAATGTTAAATAATGCATTATTATTAAATATGTAAAATGTTTCTTTTAAACGTTAAGTTTATCATACATGCATTAAAATACAGTATGTATTTACTAAGCACAAATTTTTTGTATTATTTTTATTTTACATCATTTTTAATGTGGGGTGACTTAGTTTATAAGAAAGAACAGTGTGCCAACTGCCAGGTTAAAAAAAATCAAAGAAATAAAACTTAGTCAATATATTAAAAATACATGACATAATTTTACACTGTTTTACTTTTCCTTTTATATGTTGTTCAAATGTATTATATTTACAGTAAATTGAAACTTCTTTGTTAAGAATTACATGTACAAATTTAGTTGTACAGTACACATTAATGACTACCAGTCTATTCATTCTGAAAACAATTCAGAAATATTCAAATGTGGCTGTTTATATTAGGAATTGAAAATACATTATTTATCTAACTTTACAAAGTATTTTTGGATTAATCCATATTGTAACTGATCCATAGTTTGTAATATTCAAAAGTAGTTTCACTTGTATGTTTTTCTCACTTATACAATATTTTTCTCAATTCCCTTGAAAAACATATAAATGGAGTTCATCTATATTTAAGTATCATTAGTATCAATACTGGTTCGCACTAAGTTTAATGCCATTTTGAGTTTTAAAAATGTTTCTTTCAAGAGGAGTCGGTCTAGACATTCCAGGCTCAAGTGAATGATTCCAAAAATCAATTAACTTGTGATGATATTTGGTCAGTTCATTCCATTATTTTCCAAATCTCATTAGTATTAAATAGACATATCTTGTAAATGATTTAATTCCATCATATTTAATGTGGAGTTAAATAATTTACAAGACATGTCCATTGCAATAATCATAAAAAAAGTGCACCTTTTTGTTTACCCACCCCTCCTCTGGTCATTGTGTCTGCCAATGAAGCAGTTTCCAAAAATGGTGACCCTAGATGACGTGATGGAATGGTTCATTGAGTAAAAGGGAATTAGCTGTAATTTCTATGAAGGTAGTGTTGCAATATTAACTTTATATGAAATAAGATTACAAATTTATTTTGTAATACACAATAAAAGCACACATATCCACTTATAAATGGAGAATTTTCAGGTTTCTTTCAAAAGATTGATTCTGGATTTCCCAATTGTTTTCCATTCTTAAGTTTGATGTTTATTAATTAATGAATGTACCATTCTCGTAATGTAAATTATTAATTTTTCTAAACTAAAATAAACTTTAGAAAGTATTCAAAAGAATTGGAAAAATTTTGGTATTNAAATGAAAGAATATGTGAATATGTACGCAAGTAATAAGTGCAAATTGAATAATTGATGAAAAAATATTGTTTTATTAAAGATAAATATGGACACATGAAACTACAACCCCTTGTAATAGGGAAGTAATTCCCAATAGACAATAAACTTTTTCTGATTCTGAATAAATCTATTAATTAAAATAACAGTATGTTCCATGAATATAATAAATTTGACTTACAGCAACATCTGGTAAAGTGGATATTGTAGCTTTAAGTTGTTCTGTTGCTGGAAGATTTTCTGGAAGATATAATGCCCGTGATAGAAGAAGAAGAGATGGAGGTATCTCCTCATTTAAGCTTAATTCTAGCCATTGCTGTAATTGAGATCTAAGTCGATCTTCAGGCATTCCTAAAGCTCTCATACCTCTAGACCTACAAGCAGCTTGTAATTCAGGCACAGTAAGTGTTTCAATTCCTTCTTTTTTAATCATCTGCAAATTATTACTTATTAATTTTTTACTATTTATTAAAAATAAATTTAACAAAGTAAAAACAAGTACCTGATCATCAGCTCTCAAACTTCTCAATTTCATCCTAAGTTGAAATCGAAGAAAATTATTTGTGCCAATTGGTTGTAATTCCAACAAACGGCAAAGAGCTGTTATTTGAGGTCTATCTAAACTATCAAGCGTTATTTCATCTTCAAATAACTTTGAAAACTTCATTATTTCTTCATTTGTAGCCTGCTTTCCTGTTGTTCTAATCTAAATTTTAAAATATTTATTAGTCTAATTTTATTCATCATATTACAGGTTCAATTTTATAATCTGGATGGCTGAGTTAATCTGATTATTTCAATTAGCCATTAAAACTTTACATTATGCAAATTAGATTAATTAATGTGAAGCATCAGTGCATCATAAGCTAAATTGTTTGATATAATTATGTCCATTATAGCAGGTCTGATTTGTAATAGGATCAATCAACATGGATGAAAGATGGAAAACAATGTTGAATATTTGAATAATAATGTTATAATTTCAAAGATCCCATCTATTATCAGTATGAAAGTTCCCTGTTAATAGCTATACTTAAATTTTAATTTATTTTTTACACTTATTATTTATTTTAATATAAATCAGCAATTTAATTTTAACTTTTCTGTACTTTTTCTGGTTTTCAAATTCCTCTCTGTCATCCATTTGTATTCAAATATATAAATACAAAGATGAATCAAAGATTATCCAAAAGCATTTATTCTTCCATTAAACTTTCAACATATTATTAGACTCTCTTATTTATTTTTCAAATGAAAATTAGTTTTATTTGGAGTTTTTACAAAACATAAATCATTATAATATTGTTTTATTTTCATTCTATTTCTTAAATTCTTAATGTAAAAAAATAACTGATTTATTTAATTATGTGAAACACTAAATAAATGAAACAATATTTAATGTATAATAATTAATAAAGTATATAATTTTACAATATAATTTTTTACGACTTAGTGTATTATTTAAACAACCAATATTTTGAATAAAAATTTTTTCTTACATTTTCAAAAAACTGTGCAAATTCTTTTGCTGTGTGTGAATGTTTATCACCTTTTCTGTGTAATGCCATTTCATCTAATGTATGTTGAAGAAATTTTGCCATTTCTAATTTTACTTTTAATTCTTTCTTCATTTTCAATTCCTGTATGGAAAAATATACAGAATTATTATTCAAATAAAGATTATAATGTAAATATAGTAACACAGTTATACACTATTCTCAAATACAGGAGGTGCTCCACTTTTGGACATTTGACTTTAGGACAACTCACTCTTTCATACATAATACTTTGATAACTTAAATTACTTCTCATATACCAAGCTATCATAAACTGATGTATTCCATTAGTTTTAGTTTTACCTTAACAAGATATTTTATAATTTTTTTTAGCTCTCTGGGGAAATATTCTTTATAACACTCTTCATGTTTAGATTTTCAACTTGTGTACATTTTTTAGCAATGCATTATGTCCAAAAGTGGAACTGCCTGTATATACTAAATAATTTCAAAATTTTTGCAACTATAAATGCAAAAAAGTAAATTCTAATTAACAGATTGTAATAAATTCCATCTGATTGTTCAACACAGAATTTTGCCCACACTCATCATTCTCTCAGTTTTGTGGCCCACTGTGAAAAAGTTTGGTGACCCCTGATCTAGAATGATGCAATCTTCTAATGTTATTAACTAAATACAACTGTAAGAAGCAACAAACAGAGGAGTAACTATATAACATGCGATCATGTGTCAACCAAATTAATGTTTTGGTAGCTCAATGGTAAAAGACAGCACTTGTGTGGATGGATTCATTCAATAGAATAGTGAATAACAATTTTCTTCACAGTTTCATTTTATACCATTAGAAGTATAGAAGCTGGAACATGTTTTGCAAGACATACTAACCACACTTCAAATTTTTTTTTTTTTGAGAAGAAAAAGGAATCACAAAGAATAGAGCTGCATCACCTTATCAAATTTGTAGTGATGGAAAAAGTTCCCTTAGTCACAAATGCCTCAAGCAATTATGCAGGTCTACCTTAGCTAAATGCAACTCTTTGAATGGCATAAGCACTTCTGGAATGACTGATAAGGCATCCAGGATGACAGAGAAGTCACTATACTGGCTACCTTATTTGATTTGGCTCAGGATGGTTTTGTTTTAAATCCATACAGAAAAATATATTTATTCTATAATGAACTCTAAGAAAGTATTTTTCTATAGGGATTCAAAACTTTTTGTTCTAATATTAAATAATAAATTCAGAGAAGTATGTAAAATATTTGTATTTGAAAATGAAGATGGTTCAATTGGAGCTGAAAATGTTCTTTCTGTAAAATAAAGATTTGGTTTCCATAAAAAGCAGTTGTTAGAAAATTTAATAAATAATCATGATGTCAAGTTTTTTATAGTATGAAGATTTTCAATATATATTGAAAAAACTGTATTATTTTCATTATTCAGTTTTATCACTAATACAGAGTTTATTATTACAGTTTGTATTATTCTAAATATCATCTTATCACAAGTCTTAGGTAAATTCATATATTTATTTTGTTACAAAACAAAGTTAAAATTTTATGCCTACCTTTTCAGATCTTGTTTCAAATGTCGATGGTAACATATTAGGAAACAATTTGATTGCAACAGGAAGCAATATCTCCATAAAAGGAACAATTATAAATACAGAAAAAGGCAAAATTCGAAATAAATCTGAAACAGTGCGAACAAGCTATAAAATAAAAACGAATTCTATTAAATCTTTTATTAAGGATTTAGCAATTAAAACAATTTAAAAATAAATAACACACACTTTAAGTAAAATATGATTAATTATTATAGTTATGTTTTGCACTATTTTTGTTAACAATAATAATTTTGCATGAATCTTAGAATTTAATTATGTTCAGTGTGTTGAGAAAATGATGAAAATTGTATTACATCTGATGAAGTAATAATAATTATTATTATTATCACCATAACTAATAAACAGAGATCAAATAAGTTTTTATTAATAAATACTTTCAATTAAATTATTTAATTGAAAGTATTTATCAATCAATTCTTATTTAATATATTTTTAACAGTTGTATTATTATTTCATATATTTAAAATGTAACACCCATTTTTGATAAAGCTTCAACACTAGAATTTAAGCTTAAATAAAGCATACATGGAAACTGGTGTTTTAAATTTCAACTCAACTCAATAACAGAAACTTACAATTACAATTAAAAATTATTTCTCTCAAAATAACACACACAAAATATTAGATATTATTTTTAATTTATATATAACAAAATTAAAATAAGGGTCATCAATCTCATATGGGGACAAATAAAGATTATTTTAAAATTACAAACTTTTACAAATATTGCTATAATTATAGAACATATACATACATACAAGAAAGACATCAGCCATACACAAAGTGTTTAGCCAGCAGAAAAGAGGGTAAGGGAAAGGGGGGAAAGAAGAAGGGAGAGGAAATAGACAGTAGAGAAAGATAGGATCCCTCTGAATGATGTACATAAGGCTACAGTACTCTCTACGTTTGATGTTGACATGCAGTTTTTAGACTGCAAGGCCATAGCCTCTGAAGGGTCTAAAAGAAAACCTAAGTGTAGTGAGCACCAATAATTGCATGCCGCCACAAATAGCTAAGTGTAGAAGTTAGTGCCAAGTGGCTGTTAGTAGGAAGACTTATATCTACTTAATACTAATAAAACTGAACAAAATTGCAAATCTTAAAACTACTTAACAGCTAGACAGACAGTACGAAACGCAAAAGAACACAATGATAAACTAGATGAGATAAAGGGACCAACAAAGACAAACGAGCAAAACCCCAAAATTTTTTGTTTATTTATTACTAGCTGTTACCCACAACTTCACCTGCACAGATTTTGCAGGCAAACCCCATTTATATTCAGTATTTCAACAACCATAGTAATTGTTATATAACACCTTGAGAATGATGAGAATCAAACAAACTGTTTTCAATTTGATCAATTTTCTGGAACGTTTATAATTGTTCTGTAATCGAACCATTATGCAATAACAAATTCGAATTTAAAACAGTTCGAACATTTGGTTAAAAAATTGAAATACATAAAAATATTTAGAACAATGTCTGAAATGTTATCAAGTTAATACACCTAAGTACTCAATGAAGACTTAAATATAGTTGAAAACAAAAGTTGCATCTAAAACAGTACAGTAGAAGCTGTTCTTGAGGTTAAGCCTTAATCCTCTCCCTCTCCCCCCCACGGAATCCCTTCTTAGTGTGGCGTACATTCTCATGGTATACCCTGTGTACCAAATTTCACTTCTTTAGGTTCAGCAGTTTGCTCTGAACGATGATGAATCAATCACTCAGTCAGTCAGTCAGGACAAAGTAATTTTATATATTTAGATTATTATTATTATTATTTTTTTGTTTAGTGAGTTATACTCGGTTCACACCGGTGGCTGTATACTATGCCAGACCAAAGTCAAGGCATAGCAACCAAAANTTTAGTTCTCTCTAATTACTCAAACACACTATCATAATACTAATATAATGCAGTAATAATTACACCTAGACCCCAATAACCAACAAAAATGGATGTATTTTAAAGAAAATGAAAACTTTCCTCTGATTTAAACAAAAAATCTTCAGATTAGAAGAAATGAAAATACAATTGAATGTATGTTTGAAAGTTTTTTTTTTCATATACGTGGATGCATTAGAATGATAGTTGATGACTTTTCCTACATTGCATGGTTTAACATGCTGTATTTACTGAATGTTAGTGAATTGTGAAGTTTTTTGATTGTTATGTCTAAAAACTTTAAAAAGCCATTGTTTTTTTTTTATAATTTTATTTTAAAGTCTATGTTAGTTTGAATATTGTTAACATTATCTAGAATTATTTGTGTACTAGTTAAGTTTTTATTGTAGATAGGAAGCAGTCATCAACATACTTATTATAAAATGTGACTCTACGGAGATTTTTGATAAAGTTATCTATTTTAATCATGCATAGATCTGTAAGTTTTGGTCCTAAACAAGAGCCCAAAAAGATACCATCCATTTGGCTAAAAAGTTCACCATTACAAATAAAATAATCATTAAGTAAAACAAATTTTACTAACTGAATTATCCAGTTGCTATATTTTAAACTTTTAAAGGTATTAATTATAAATTCTTTGTATACTGATGGATACATGATTTTGATATCAAGGTTCAACATCTTAATCATTTTTTGTTATGGTATATTTTTTAACGTTATCAATGAATTAATTAGAGTTTATAATACTATTAGGGGAATTATTAAATTGGCTTAATTTATTTTTGAGGTATTTTTCTTAATTGTATAATATATAGAATTTTAAATCCACTAATGATCTATAGACTTCAATAGTTTTATGAGTTTTTACTCTGATGTTGAGCTTGGGTATTCTTAAATTATAATCTAGTATATCATTATATTTCTTTTGTTAATTTTATTAACATTTTTTAATTTTTGACTATTTTCTCTAGATTTACACAAACTTCTAAAGTAGGGTTCTAAAAAAGTGATAAGGATGAAAGTTGTAAGACAGGTGAGAGAGAAAAGAATCACATTTTAGATCATGGCACTGAGAGAAAGAAAAGGTAACAGTGATAGTAGAATGGGCAGAGAAGGGCAAGCTAAATGGTAGAAAAAAACCATCTCTAAAACATGTTTTGCATAAACTGCAAAAAATCTGAGTCTAAAACACTTGAAATATGTGTGCCTGCACTGCATGAGCAATGTTAAATAATGCATTATTATTAAATATGTAAAATGTTTCTTTTAAACGTTAAGTTTATCATACATGCATTAAAATACAGTATGTATTTACTAAGCACAAATTTTTTGTATTATTTTTATTTTACATCATTTTTAATGTGGGGTGACTTAGTTTATAAGAAAGAACAGTGTGCCAACTGCCAGGTTAAAAAAAATCAAAGAAATAAAACTTAGTCAATATATTAAAAATACATGACATAATTTTACACTGTTTTACTTTTCCTTTTATATGTTGTTCAAATGTATTATATTTACAGTAAATTGAAACTTCTTTGTTAAGAATTACATGTACAAATTTAGTTGTACAGTACACATTAATGACTACCAGTCTATTCATTCTGAAAACAATTCAGAAATATTCAAATGTGGCTGTTTATATTAGGAATTGAAAATACATTATTTATCTAACTTTACAAAGTATTTTTGGATTAATCCATATTGTAACTGATCCATAGTTTGTAATATTCAAAAGTAGTTTCACTTGTATGTTTTTCTCACTTATACAATATTTTTCTCAATTCCCTTGAAAAACATATAAATGGAGTTCATCTATATTTAAGTATCATTAGTATCAATACTGGTTCGCACTAAGTTTAATGCCATTTTGAGTTTTAAAAATGTTTCTTTCAAGAGGAGTCGGTCTAGACATTCCAGGCTCAAGTGAATGATTCCAAAAATCAATTAACTTGTGATGATATTTGGTCAGTTCATTCCATTATTTTCCAAATCTCATTAGTATTAAATAGACATATCTTGTAAATGATTTAATTCCATCATATTTAATGTGGAGTTAAATAATTTACAAGACATGTCCATTGCAATAATCATAAAAAAAGTGCACCTTTTTGTTTACCCACCCCTCCTCTGGTCATTGTGTCTGCCAATGAAGCAGTTTCCAAAAATGGTGACCCTAGATGACGTGATGGAATAGTTCATTGAGTAAAAGGGAATTAGCTGTAATTTCTATGAAGGTAGTGTTGCAATATTAACTTTATATGAAATAAGATTACAAATTTATTTTGTAATACACAATAAAAGCACACATATCCACTTATAAATGGAGAATTTTCAGGTTTCTTTCAAAAGATTGATTCTGGATTTCCCAATTGTTTTCCATTCTTAAGTTTGATGTTTATTAATTAATGAATGTACCATTCTCGTAATGTAAATTATTAATTTTTCTAAACTAAAATAAACTTTAGAAAGTATTCAAAAGAATTGGAAAAATTTTGGTATTGTCTCATCACTAATAATAATGATCAAAAAACAGTAAAACCAAATGATTGCAGGATTAAATTGAGCTATATTATTGCTACTAATAATAATTAAATGCTAAGTAATTTGCCCAGAGGTAGGCATTAGGCACCATCTCTTAGGCATTAGGCACTCATCCAGTTATCACTTTACCCTGGCATGGTGTGTATATATATGTGAATATAAACAAGTATCAGATTAGATCAGGCTATATTAAATTAATTAATTACTACTAAAATTAATTAATTAAATTATAATTATTAAATTTAATAAGAGATGGCATCTAATCCCTACCTCTATGCCAATTACTTAGCATTTAATTATTAACAGTAGTTTTAATAATCAAATCTAATTCAGCAACTGTTTGGTTTTAATATAACTATCAGGATTACAGATGTTTATATTTGTAGACAGTATTTTCTGTGCAATGCATTTCACCAGTTAGCAGCATATAACATTCTAATTTTGTATTTAGAAGCAAGGAACAATTTTTGTTAGTATAAATCAAATTCCAAAATCATACAATAATATACATACCAGTGGAAAATTGTATTCAATTTAGTTCTCTCTAATTACTCAAACACACTATCATAATACTAATATAATGCAGTAATAATTACACCTAGACCCCAATAACCAACAAAAATGGATGTATTTTAAAGAAAATGAAAACTTTCCTCTGATTTAAACAAAAAATCTTCAGATTAGAAGAAATGAAAATACAATTGAATGTATGTTTGAAAAATAGAACGTAACTGCAAATTTAAAAAAATAGAACAGTCATGAATGTGTGCATGTACTGTACATTGCAGAAGCAACATAATGGATTGAACAATATAAAAAATTATTAAAAATAAAAGACGTTACAATATATAACAAATATTAAAAATGTAAGATATTACTAAGATCTATGCAAGCTCATATAATGCTCACCATGAGGACAAAATAGAGTCCATTTCCTTATAATTAACTATTGGGTCCCTTTTGAAGGCTTTGTCTATTCTGATCTGTTCAGTATATTTGAGAAGGGCAGGATTGTCAGAGTGGTGTAAGAGACATGCTTTATCAAACTCAACCTGAACATAGGTATCAGCCATGAAACTAGCCATATTCACATGGACAGTTCACTTTGTGATCATATACCAGGATGATGTATCAATAGATCCCAGCATAAATCACATCTCTTATTGGGTCTTTATCATTTCTGAGCCTCAAAAAAACAGTAGGACATCTCCTGGATACAATCTTGGTATTTGTGAAGGAAATTTTTTGGTAAATGTTAGCTAGAATCTTATTATAGTAACTACCATATAGGACCTGTTGTCTGGTTGTAACTTGAGCATTGTCCTTGATGTAAAATAAAAGCATTAATTAGGCCAAAGGATATCCATACTTCTTGGCTAAACTTGAGATGTAACAAGTTTCTTCTTCCCTATCACATGTTGATGAACAATGCATTAGACCCTTCTTATAAGAGCCCTAAAATTTATGATCTTATAAGTGAAAGAATCATGTGACTGTATGGGGATAAAGAGCAGAGAATAAGAACTTTTTTGAAACATCTTCATTAATTAACAACCACCCATGTTGTAAGTAATGTCTACATCAATAAAGTGTACTTGGACAAAGCTTTTTTGCTCAATCTACAAAGAGAGGCCATAGATGTTGTCATTAAATCCCAAGGAATATTTATGGAAATGTATAATAATCTGACAAGGATTTCTGAAACTGATCAAAAATGTTTATTTTTCCCAAACAAACAAACCTTCTGAAATCAGTACAGAAGGTGTCTTTGTTAGAACAATGATGAGGCAGTCCTTTATCTTAAAATTAAACTTTATTCTAATCTTATATAACGAACGAACTGGATAAATATACTAATAATAAAACACACCTTTAATAATCCAGCTAATAAAAATTAATAATGTAAAAACGTTTTCAATCTTTTCTTAACGATCTTCTTCAGTTATTCGATTTTATTCTATGTTATGGTAACTGAAGAAGATCGTTAAGAAAAGATCAAAAACGTTTTTACATTATTAATTTTTATTGGCTGGATTATTAAAGGTGTGTTTTATTATTTTTATTCTAATCTAAGACTATATATGAACTTGTTCATATATCCATAGTCTTTGAGTGTTATATTATTTTCCAGCTTTTGCAGGATATCAACAACATATTTTGTGTATGTAATGATGTTATTGTTAAAAAGAACCTATATTTGATAATTATTATTTTTTCTAGTGCAATTTGTGGTCTGATAGATCACAATATTGTTAGAAATTAGAGATAATTACACCTGGATAATCAATAACCAACAGAAGTGGATATATTTTAAAGAAAACAAACACACATAATGTTTGTTTATATAAAAGAAAATAAAACCAAGCACTTTCATTAAGCTTTATTATTTATCATCAATAGGATTAAATTTTTATAACAAGATGTTAAATAACCAGGTTAAGTACTTGGTTGAATAATCAAATTTTATGTGTAACACTTGAAGATGGTTCTTTTAATTAGCATATCTTTAATAATCAAATGTAGGTTTCTATGAATTAATATATCAATAAAGTTTTGTTGATGTGTCCATTAATGATCAATTTAATCATTACCAAAAATAGTACAATCAATTTTAAAAAGAAAATATCACAAATAGTCTTAGAATATCCATTGCTATTTCTCTAAATGTTTGCTATAATAGTTTGAACATTTTGTAATCATCAAGTTTCTAATAAAACTTAATACTCCTTCAATATATCTATATTAAAATATAAAAGAAGAATCTATGCTGCTATCTATTGTATCTATTTGTATTGTTCTATTTATCTATGTATTTACATATTGTATCTGTGCTACATGCATCTTCAATCCTGAATAAATCATGCTGTCACATATTTTCCTGATTTTATCTGACATTAGAAATATTTCCAAATAACGTACTCCTAGAACCTATATCCGGTGTGATGAAAAAACAAAAGATAAAGTTTACCAGTTTTTTTTCTTCGTCACACCAAATATAACTTAAGAGATTTATCTGAATATCAATTTTTATAAAAATGTAATCAGATTAAAAATGATCAACAAGTTTTTTAATAATGCTTTTATTTGAAATGTAATAATGAAACATCAAATTAATTTCTTTTTAAACTAAATCAGAGCAGAAAATTTAATAACTATAACATTCAAAAACATCGTAGTTATTAAATTTTCTGCTGTTTCTTCAAGGTTATTTTTGTGTAAGTTTATTTATATTTGCAAGACAACTCTGTTTTAGTTTTAAATGGTTACACTGGCCAAAACATATCGCAAGTTGGTTTTGAAGATTTGTAGGAACAATGCTAATGGTAGCAGGATGTTAAAAAAGTTCGAAAATGTTATAGTTATTAAATTTTCTGCTGTTTCTTCAAAATTATTTTTGTGTGAGTTTATGTAATTTATTTTAATATTAAGTTTAAAAAATGCTCCAAATACTGAAAACATAATCTTACATTTTAAAAAAAAATTACTGAAAATAAATCTATTACCTGTCTATGTTCTCTTCTAGAAAGATCTTCTCCATTAAGTATTTTCCACACTAATCTTGTTGATACTTTAATATCTATAAGCAACAATCTAAAACCATGATAATAATGTATTATTTCATCTACAATTCTTTTCAAAAGTGATCGTTTTGGTGGAATTTGTGCCAATTTAACTTCATCTGTCAGGACGGGGGAACTTTCCTGTTTAGTCTTTTCAGTTTTTAAAGCCTTGACAGTTTGTTCTACTTTAGATGATTCTTTCTCTTTGGTCCATTGAGTTAAATGCAAACTTCGATAACCAATAACTGGATACACCAATCTAGTGTGAAAATAATCTGAATGGTATGATGACACATAAATAGGGGGAGAGGGATGCTTCACAACATAGTTACTTGCTTTCACAGAATATTGAATTGGAAAAGCAGCAGATAACAATCTTGAATGTTTGTTCACCTGATAAGTGAAGTAGCAAGAAGGACAAGTCTTCTGCCATAAACAATTTCTAAATATTGCACGTTGCATTATTTCACTAATATCTAAAAAAAAATAAAAAAATAATAATAATTCATTTTTCATGTATATAAAAAATTAAAATATTTATATTCATAAAGCTTATAATTTTGTTCTCAAAAAGTCATTTTTAGTAGTAATAAAATTCCCAAGACATATTAATTATCGTATTTTTTAAAGTTAAACTAGAAAATTATGAGAATCTGCTACTTGCAAAGTTTAGGAAGATAGCCATGCATAGCCATCAATTATAATATTAGTTAAGTCAATACATTCATTGTCATTTTCTTGATGAAAACAGCTACTGCTAAATTAAAACAATTCCGTATCACATAAAATCAGTTTATTTTTAAGAATTAAAGATACATTTAACCATGCTGCAGTGATCGACGGATATACCCATCAAGGGTGATCACGTGGCACTGGAGAATGATGTTAATATCCGCAAAAAACTTTTAGCCAAAAATTACCGCAAAAAAAAATTCACGTAAAAAGAAATTATGTGACAATAAAGAGAGATTTTTTCTTTACTACACGTAACTGTTTAAAAAATTTTTTCTGAAATGGAAACGAAAAAACTTGGGAAAATTCTTTAAAAATTTTCCACGTTTATTCTCCACCACATTGTGATAGAGAATATCTGACTAACCCTCTCTACAAAGGTTAAATAACAATGTTTTCAAAACTTCAGATTATATCTAAAATTCATTACAACTAACCTCTTTTTCTGTAATTTCACATTTAAACTGTTTGGATTTAATTTTTTGTTTTAAAAACTAAATCAGTTGCAGGAACAAATTTAAGAATAAACCACATTTCAGACATATGCCCAAACTAAAGATCTTATGGCCAATAATATTTGACTATTGACCATAAAATCAAACTGCAAAATTATGTTTTTGCAGTTTGATTTGAGCCAATTACATTCACATTAGCTTTGTATTTTTATTTCAAAATTTTGCATTTAGCATTTCTAAATTTAAAATTAAATATTTTTCAAACTATACAGAAGTATATCAATTCACTAGATAGTTCAGTTAGAGTACATAAGACAATATAAATTTGGAAATCTGTAATAACGTCTTATTACAAAATAATCTTTTTTTTTTTCAAAATGCCTTATTCTAGAAAATCCAAATATTTTTTTATTTTATAATTATGTTAGTTTAATAGTATACAAAAATTAGAATATGTTCAATGCTTTCTCAATAATGCCAAAATCAATATTGTATTCAAATTCTCCAATTGGCAAAAACAAAAATGCAGAAGTATTGTTTAAAATACAAAATGAAATATTACTAGTTTTAAAGGATACTGAAAAATTTTACTTAAGGTCACATTTTTGTATAAATATAGCATATGTTTACATTTGATGTATGTCTTTCAGAATTAGCACAAAATTGCTGTTGAGAACAAATCTNATTTCGACACGTATATTATATAAAAACACGTGCGTATTCGAATGCAGCGTTGTGTCAAAATTTCAAAGGAATTGGTAGGAACAAACGAACATTACATTTTTATTTATATAATTAGATAGAAGATGATCTGCTTTAGTTCATTTTCACAGAAAAGCATAATGCCTCGCAGAAAAGCAAACTTAGGGCGTTGTACTCGTAGTGTCACCTGTTGGACATAAAAGCCTTAACCTAGATTATATATTTTAATTTATATGATTGTTTAACAGAATAATATACAGCCTATGTCCACCCCGAAGGTTCATTCTAAATATTGGTGAAAGAATTTTTGAAATCGGATGAGTAGTTTCGGAGATTACCTGCTGCAAACAAACTTACATACATACATACAAACATTACCTCTTTATAATATTAGTATAGATAAACCTATTTTTTCCATCAAAAAGGAGTCTTCCTGTAAGATTTGTTCTCAACAGCAATTTTGTGCTAATTCCAAAGAACAAACAACTGATTGAGAAAACAGTAAACAATCAAATATTGAATTTACATTTGTTTTTCTATTTTTAAATGAAAGTGAAACTTGGATAATTCAAATATTTTTAATTCAAAGTTATAGTTAATTTAAATATTTCCTCCAGGCCCTTGAATTTCCTTCAGAATGTAAGAAATTCCTCTTTAATTTTTCTTTTTGATTAATTTGAAGCAAAATTGTGAGTTTACAAAAAGTTCCTGCAATATTGAGATAAAATGTGTTTTAGGTATTAATGTTGGTAACATTTATTGGAAAATTCCAGAGTACATAGTATTCAGCATCTTTCTTAGTTTCAATTTACTTAAACATTTTATTTTTTTTAGTTTTAAGGCAGTTCATTGAATAACAAGAAAACATAAGTAAAGATGTCTTTCAGGCCCTCAATAAATTTGAGGAATTCACTTTAACAAGCAAAATATATTTTAAAAATCAATCCAAAGATTCAAACTTTAATTATAATGAATACTGTAATCAATTGTTTGTTAATTTACTTATACAGATCTGTATTTTGTTTACATATTTTAATGCTAATATTCAAACTTGCCTACTTCAGATTTTTCAATAATTAGAATTTTTTTCAGTCTCTTCAACTTCAAATTATCCAAGTTCAAAAAAAATTGAAGTACCCTCAATCAGCATACGTAAATAAAAAAAAACATAACACCTTAATTTGCTGAGAAAATTTATTGAAGCAGAATTGTCATGGATTATGTCATTGGCAATACAATATGGATACCTATCCTCTATGGTTAAAACACTAACAAAACAATATCTAGTCTGAAAACAGAACCATACAACAGGAGGAACAACTGAAGGTAATTACATATAATAGGACACTCTAAAATCTATAAAGAAATTGCCAGGACAACTAATGTTCAGTTAGCATATTGACATTCACTGACAATTTTTTCACTCGTCAGAAATGATAACACTATATGACTCTTACTCTCCTGGTATTTACACAGTACCTGTGTGTGATGACAGAATTAGCCATGTATTATTATACATCAGCGAGACTAAAAGAGATTGCTGTGAGAATGAAGGAACAATGAATACACAATAAGAAAGAAGCTTTCAACTATGGCCTTAGCCACTTATGCCGGATGTGAGGGTTTATATGTTGACCTAAAGGACGCAAGATTGCTACAAAGGATTTTTGATAGAGGACACAATAAGATACAGCATGATAAACAACTTGAAATACTTTGTAACCTAGGACTAGACAAAAGAGACATTAAGATCATTAAAGATGTATATTGGAATCAGAAAACAAAAGTTAGATTGGGAAATGAAGAATCTGAATGGATTGAAGTGAAAAGAGGGGTCAGACAGGACTGTGTACTTTCACCAATCCTATACAATTTGTATGCTGAGTACAAAATGCGGGAGGCCCTGGAAGATAGAACAGAAGGTGTAAAGATTAACAGGATAAGCATTAATAATCTCAGATATGCAGATGACACAGTCATTCTCGCTACAACAGAAAAAAATCTACAAATACTGTTAAATGAACTAGTATCAAAAAGTGAAGAAATGGGACTCACAGTAAATACAAAGTAAACTAAGACAATGTGCATAAGTAAAGTTAAGTACACAATAAAGATGAAATGCAGAGGGGAGAACCTTGAACAAGTAGATAGTTTGTTATTTGGGGAAAAGATTTTATTCAGACAATAATGTATCAAAGGAAATCTGAAGCAAATTGGACAGCTAAACACAAGTTTAACCAGATAAAAAACATTCTGTGTGAAAAGAAACAAAATCTACAATTAAGACTAAAAATGCTAAAATGCTACATTTGGCCCATTTTGCTTTATGGATGTAAGGCATGGACACTATGAAAAGATATGGAGAGGAAAATTGAGGCCTTTGAGATTTGGGCAATCAGAAGAATGTTGAAGATCAAGTGGCCTAGCAGAACCACTAATGACAGGGTGTTAGCCGGAGACTCCACTAGCATAAAAACTGGCATAAAAACCTTGGCCGTAAAAACTTTTAATCACGTGACCTATTTGCATTTGCATCTGGATTGCAGTGGAGGTCCAGCTAGCGAAGTTTTTACAGCGACGATGCTGCCCCAAGTGTCGAATGTTTTGTAAATACTTCTTCATGCGTGAATTGGTGGAAACGGAAGATGGTTGTATATGTGATATATCAATATAAAGACAATGATTATATTCTATGAGTTTTTTCTGTACTATAATTACAAATGTAGTAAAAATAATATCTTTACTTTCATATATTAACTTTTATTATCGTATTATTAAAATAATATAAGCTTAGCTTTTTATTATATACTCCTCTAAATTGAAAGATTTTCCTTTGGCCGTCCATATCGCGTGTTTTAGTCATCCATTATTATAATCGGGATACCTCTTGTCATAGATACATGAATACTTTCAGATGTTTTTGATAAATCTTTCCAGATCTATTCTAGAGTAGCTGTGAGAGAATGTACACAAAAGCACATTTTCCGCCATTTTCGCACCGTATCACAATTACCTAGATTTCACTGACTTCTGATTGGTGGATGGTACCGTTTTATGGCTGTATTCGTGTTGAAAGTTGAAAACTGCTCAACTCGCTTTTACGCTGGTTTTACGACCTGCTCAGACGTAAAATATCATGGTCACGTGATTAAAAGCTTTTACGGCAAGGGTTTTTACTCCCATTTTTACACTAATGGAGTCTCGGCCTTACAGATGACAGATACTAAAAGAGAATTAATAAAAATAATAAAGAGAGAAAACCAGCATACTGTGGGCACATATTGAGGGGAGAAAAATATGGAATCCCCAAACTCATATTAGAAGGAAAGATTGAGGGAAGAAGATCAATGGGAAGAAGAAGACGAGGCTGGATGGATGACCTTAAGGACTGGACAGAACTAGATACTAAAGAAATTATTCATAAGACTCACAATAGAGATTCGTGGTATTTGCTGGCTGCCAACCTCCCCTAGAAGAAGGCACAGGCAGAAGAAGAAGACACCTTAAATACTTGGAGTTAATTAAAATCTATAGGGCACTTAAGAATGGAGTAGGAATTAATTTCATAGAAGCAGACACACTCTCTACAATATGGTGCACATTCTTTAAACTTTTATAAAGCTTTCTCATATACATCTCCTTTTGTAGGTTATAACAAAAAAATTTATTTTAAAAAATTGCCAGGACAAATTTACTTTTACAAAAGAATATATTTCTTGAGTCTATATATACAGGATGAGTCAATTTCATTTGGTCCCTTCACATGCTGTTGATGTAATAACAATTCCACGGTAGAGTCTACCTTTTATCCACCATCCAATACAAAAAAAGTTAAAATAGTCCTCTAGTGGTAGCACAATAATAAAATTAATAAATACATTTTAAAAAATTTTTTAATTGGATGGCAGACGAGTAGCATACAATAAAAGGTCAACTCCACCATGGAATTATTATGACCTCAACAGTGTCTGAAGAGACCAAATAAAATTGACTCATCCTGTATGTATAGTCTCAAGAAATATATTTTTTTTTGTAAAAAGAACAAAATTTATCTCAAACTAAATATGTAATTTTTTTATAGGAAATAATTTAAATGCATTTTGTAAGTTATTCAAAAATATTTTAAAACTACATATGTATTTCATTCGAGAAATAATTTTAAATCATTTCATAATGTATATGAAAAATAATTTTAAACTGTAGACATACTTTGTTCCAGAAAAAATTTTAAACTGAACTTGTAAATCATTTGTAAAAACACATTTGATTTTGACACAGCCATTTTGTTCTGCATTATATACTTGAAGATGTCTGTTATAAATGAATGAAAACATTAGTAAATATTTTTAAATTTCAAGTGTGCTGGTATTGATATGTTCTATATGTGTATTTATTTGTATAAATTTATATGTATTTATTTATTTATTTATTTTATATTTAATTTATTCATTGGTTATTTTGTAAATGGTGTAAATTTAAAATGTTCTACTTTTGTAATATTTTAACTTTAAATTTGATTCAAATTTTTTAATAAATTATGTTCTACTGAAAACTGTTAAGCAGTTTGGTAGTTCAAATGTATGTAGCCTAAAGATGGTCTTTAAGCAAGATTGAAAACATTTGTGATTAAAAAGTTTCCTGTGAAATTTTATAGTTTATTGTGCTAGTGAATCTATTCTAAGGAATAAGACAAACTAAATACAATACTTTATTTTATATATAATTTTATATACAATTATATAAAATATTGTATCATTTCTTTATTGTACAAAATAACACACAAAAAAAATACTATATATAATGCATCAAACTATAAAATACAATAAACTCCCAATTATCCGTGTGTGGATTATCTGGTTTGCGGATTATCCGTGCATGAATTTAATTTTTAAAAAATAATTATATGTGTACGTATTTTTTAAATAGTTGCTTGCTTTCATGTTTACGCATCCTACAAGTGTGTTCGTATTTAGATGTTTGAAGCGGGTGGTGGGGGTATCTGAAATCAGCTGGACTGGTTTTAGTTAGGCCTCTTCTTTCATGCCGGACATTTCTTTTTGGAGGAGAAAACAATAGTGAGTACATTTATACAAAGTTTTGTTTAGTTGCATGTTATAATATGTATTACAATTTAAGATTTGATATAACTCTCCCACAAATACTTTTAGTGTAAAATTATGTAAAATAAGATGTTTTTTNATAGTAGGACCCACCATCCACACAGCCGTATATCACAAGCCCTCATCCACCCCTACGTACATAACAGCTGATTCTTGTGACCCGTTCCCGTACAAGGCAGCAGCCTTTAGGGCTCTGGTGGAGAGAGCATTTTCACACTCATCCACCAAGCAAGCCCTAACAAACGAATTAGCCCGCATCAAAAGGATAGCAACTGAGCACGGGTTTCCGAACATGACACGCCGCTTGGTTGAACGATACCAACGCCAGAAACACTCCCTAACCGCAACAAATGCCGCCGACCCGCAGCAAGATAGCCCAACACGGGTCCCCATCACATTCAACCCGCACCTCAAGACTGTGCATAAGAAGATAGCCAGAGAGCACGGGATACGATTGGCATACAGAAGATGCCCCACAATTTTCCGTATTGTACGGAACGATAAAGACCCTCCCAATCATACCAGACTCCCCAGAATCTACTCTATCCCACTCCGGGACAACGGACAAAACGCGAACCTACTATACATTGGCTCGACCAAACGCTCCTTGTACATCTGCCTGCGTGAACACCAAACGGATATCCGACACGGGAGGCTAACCACAGCCCTGGCCACATATGCGTCGGATCCCGAAATCGAAGCGCAACTCGAGAAGGCTACTATCATCATCAACACGCCACACCAACAGCATCTCAGGTGGTTGGAGGCAGCGGCTATCTACAACGCCGGCCAGCTAACCACCTGCGTTAACCGGAAGGAAGAGCTAACCCTGTCTCTGGCCTGGCAATCGCTGTTAGACGCCAACCTGCCGTTTCCTACCCCACCACACAACCGCGCATGCCAAAAGCTACCCACCCAGTCAGAACTGACACCCGATCCCAACAAATAATATACATTCTGTCCAGGGAATTTTCAGTCGACCTGAAGAAGAGCGAACATATCGCTAAAAAATGTTTGTCAGTGATATACAATATATACGCATAGAGCACCGGTCACAGTTCCAGATAGTGTAACGTTGAAAAATGAATAATTATAAATATGAATTTTTCATTATAAAAATTGGTTTTTAAATCATATCATTAATATAGTAAAAGAGATTTTTACTTTGCAGGCACTACTGACACCCTGTTAGGATTATAGGTCAACCTATAAGTAAAACAAAAAACAAAGAAGGAACCCTAATTCAAGAGTAATCCTTCACAAAATACCAGGTACTGTACAATTACACCTGTGAATGAGATGGTTGAAATCTTATCAAAGCTGTAGACAAACCCATAGAAGCAAAAAAGTCAAAGAAATGAACTATACTTCTATATGTGACTGTTTGCAAGATACAGCCCCCCCTAAATCAGCCTACTTCCAGGTCACACATGATCACAAGTTGCATTGCTCCACTAAGACTATTGCATACATGTGGAGCATCGATTAAGGCTCGCTATTCCTCACTTTGACCAACAAGGAGCATGGAGATTACACATTATACTGGTACATGTTAAAAACTGACCTTTGAAAATAAATATCTTGTGAAGAGTTGCTCATAGAGGTATGGTTCCTTTGACTTTTTTGTTCCTAGAAGTATGTTCTACAGCTCTGTTAACATGTTCATGGCATCAGTAGATAAACGTTTAGGCAGCTGTTGGACGTTATAAGTCACAGGTGACTCATAGTCTATTTTAATACAGGGCGGCACAAGTTACCTGTGCCTCATACTATTAAATTAATATATTTTATTGCACCTAATAAAATAATATCAATATATTAAGTATGAGGTTTGTAGAATTATGTAATCAAAACATATGCACCGCCCCACGGAAAAACTAGCAATTATGTCTGTCGCCCTAACTAGACATGTCCATACGAGTCACATGTGCCTCGTAATGCTGTGAACATGTTAAGGTCCCAAATGTATCATTCAGAGGTTGAATTGAGCCACATATACTACCTAAAGCTATTATGTACTGATAGAAAAAAGTGAAAAAATCTGTTAATTTAATATCAATAATCAATTATTTGTTAACATATCTTTCATTTTTAAATATTTCTATCTTTTACACTTACTTTTAATCTTTTGTAGTAATACTAATTTAAATTTTATATATGAAAAGAATCAGTACCTTTTCAGTGACTTGTGTAGTACATGTGTTACATATTACTTAAAAGTACCTTTTATCCTATGGTGAGGTCTATAGGGTAAAAATACCTTTTACCCTACAGAAATACTAATTATTAATTAATATTATATATCAAACACACCTTATTACTCAGAGACTATATATTACGTTGAACAAATGTTTTCAACCCACTCAATGGGTCATCATCAGGTTATTGGGTTAATGTTACCTATGGTGACTAAAATGGCAGTGCTTAGGTTAGGTTTGTTTTGTTTCGGTTAGATTAACTACATTTTTATTAGATGTTTCCTTTTTTTTTTTTTACTTTGTTCAAGAACTACCGTGAATCAATAACTAGTGACGTTAAACACTCAGCGGTCTGCCAGCGGCTCCCCTCCAGAAGGTCTGTCGGGAGCACGAACAGTCGGAAGCGTGGCCATTTTAGTCACCATACATTAACCGGTTATTGATGCTACACGAACGTTTACACTAATTCGTTTACAATTGTTCTTGTTGAAACACTAAGGAATTTGAATTAAGAACAATTGTAAACGAACTAGTGTAAAGGTTCGTGTAGTATCAATAACCTGATGAGTGGGTTGAAAACGTTTGTTCAATGTAATAAACAAAGTCTCTCAGTAATAAGGTGTGTTTGATATACAATATCAAAGAATCTGAGTATTGATTAAAGTTTATTAATTAATAAATGTAATCATATAATTTCAAAACATATTCTAATACATATTTTGTTAAATTTAATAAAACTTAAAAGTCTTAATAACTGAAGTAATAAAGCAATGTAAGAGAAAAATTATTACAAAATATTTATCATTTTTTAAAGTATATAATATAAAAATGGTCAAACTTTACCTACGTAGGTTAGGTTAGAACGTGGGTCCCCTCTACGTTGACTATAAAAATAAATTATTTTTCAAACAATGAATGAAAAATTTGTTGATAATGATTTAAATTTTGTTATAAACCTCACCTTTTTTTTTCCCAAATAAAAATAAAAAAAAAAAAAGTTATAAACCTCACCTTTTTTTTTCCCAAATAAATCTTATTTCGTAAAATATATCGAAAAATCTCGAAATAATTCCATTTTAATTACGAAATTTAAAAAATCGTCTCCAAAATACATATACCAACTTCAATAAAGGCCGCCATTTTGGACACCGGCATTAAAAAAAAATATTAGGGATTTTAATATTTAAATTAAATATTATGTTAGCAATAAGATTATTTAATTTTTATAAACATATAAATGCTTAATATAAATAAATTATATTTAATTAATACAGAATATTTCTTCCAGTCATTTACGATAATTTGTGGAAATTTCCTATTTGGTTGGAAATTTCGTTAAAAATTAGGGATATTAGGGAAAAGGTAAATTTTATTAATTCTTTAGCTTTTGTTGAATATTTTAGTGAAATTTTTTTTAAAAAGTCAATCTTAAAATTATTTTATTTCAGAAATAGAAAGTAAATTAATAATCAGATCAAGAAATTTTATTGAAAAATTTCTCCATCGATATCAGAAATCAACAGGAGGATCAAACTAGCATGGTCTACATTCGAACGAAATTCTGAAATCTTCAGGTCTAAAATGAGAATCCACCCGAAGAAAAGAACATTCGATCAATGCGTACTACCAGTCATGACTTACGGATGTAAAACTTGGACACTAAAGAAAGAAATAACAGCGAAACTCCAAGTTGCTCAAAGGTCAATGGAGCGATGCATGCTAGAGATAACCAAGAGAGATCACAAAAGAATAGAGTGGATTAGACAAAGAACCTAGCTAATTGATGTGATCCACAGAATTAAATCTCTCAAATGGCAATGACTGACAACAGATGGTCCACGAGAATCACAATGTGGTATCCACCGGGAATCAAGAGACCCAAAGGACGTCCATACTTAAGATGGGACTACAAGCAGGCACAACATGGTGGAGAAAAGCAAACGATAGGCAAACGTGGGCAAAAATGACGGACGATTATGTAAGGGAGGCTACACCATAATTTGAAATGGTATAATAAGCTGAAGCTGATGGTGATGACGATGATGATGACATATAAACTACATACATATATATACATCGGGAATCTTGGCAGTGAGTCCGCAGTAAAAGTAAAACTCTCACTGACTGACTACATATACAGGAATCAGAATTACCGATTTTCGGGGGTTGATTTCTTTGCCTCAAACGGCTAAATGTAATTCTGAATATCTCGTTCGAAAGATAATTGTGTTTCGAATGTTTTATTTTGAATTGCATTATATTAATGGTATAAGACAACGGAACACGTAGATGATCTGCCAAGAGAGATGTTTTCCGGGGGATCTTTCTACAGAAAACTGGCCAGATGTTATACATTCAGAAGAAAATTCGGAAAACTCCGCCTGGCCGGTCCTTAGTGAGGGGAGTACCCATAAGCAACTACCAGTGTCCAGTAGTGTTATACACTCGGCCACAAGTGGGAATATCTTATTCTAGAATAAATTAGATTTCTAATTTTTATAGAAGCAAAATAAAACTTCAACCAATAATGTCTGCTAGCGATGTCGGAGAGTATATGTATTCTATCCCACCAGTGGCGAAACGGTTTTCGTACCCTGAACACTGGGATTTTGGTCATGGGTTCGCGCCTCACTCGGACGGGCTGGCCACGTAGAGTTTTTCCGGGGTTTCTCCACGTCTGTAAAACCTAAATCGGGGCCAGTTTCCTTTAAAAAGATTTCCCTGAAGGCATCCTAGACAGATCGCGTGCCATAACTTAACAAACATTATGTGTTCTAAATTTATCTATGCTATGTTCTCCGGAAAAGTTACTTTAAAAAATTCACTCCAAATGAATAAATATATTTTATTCTTTGTAATAGCAGGATTTCTTTACAACCCGTATAATCTCAAAAGTCGATTAGAGGAATATTCTCAACATTCGGTCTATCCGGGGGCTCCAGGAACTTAAGCCTTCCCCATTGCTTAAAAAATAAAATAAAATTTATTTGTTCAAATCTCAAAACGTTGTTCTTAAAAAAAAAAAAAAAAAAATTGGATGGCAAATATGGTTTATCAAACCATCCGCAATACAACAGTCTTACACATGTTAATAAAAGGTACTGTACTTATAATTATTTAAATATTTTTAATTTTTGAGTTAGCTCTTCCCTTCATGTTCTTTTGGATCCTACACTGGATCTAACTCCTGATTCTTTTTTATTCTGTTTCTTTTTGCATAGATCGCTCTTCATTCTGAAAAGGTAAAAATAATAAATAAAAACAGTACATTTCTGATCTGATGACACTGGCCACTAAAGAATATATTTTATAAAATCGGGTTGTACTGTTATAAATAAAAAGAAGTGTGTAAAAATTTAATAGACAAAACTAAAGTTTATAAATGATTTCACATAATATAAACAATTTTCATTTCGCTTTAAACTTAGATAAAGATTAACTAAGACAATAATTTTTATATTTTATTGTGCGTTCTGAGTCTTAGATAATTACTCGTAATCCCATCCATATTAGCAATATCACAGTGATAATAGTCTCTAAGAAATATAAGCAATGCAAATACTGTTACAGTATCTAGAGGATTTTCTCGGATTTTAGAACATCTGGCGGAATTTCCCATTGTTCATAATATTCTATTGTATACAGATATACAGAAAATAACGAATACAATGGACGTCACAGTATTGAAACGAATGATGAAATCATTCAAAACTTTGCATTATGCATTGTGGTCTCTGCGGTTAAGAATTAGTTGGAAAGTCTTAAAATAAATTAAAGTTTTCAATATAATATTGAGTTATAATATTTTAAATGCTTTTAATATATATGTTCGTATAAGTCAAAACAGAATAACCGGATGACCGAGCGTTTAACCGCTGTAGGAGAACCCTGAAATAAATCTGAGTGTGTCGAAAACCCCAGGAATTTTTCGGGGAAACGGTCTGTCCAGATATATCGGGCCCTGTCCCTCACTACCCCACCGCTTAGTGTAAATCTGGCTGAATCCACAATGATCTTGCTAAAAGAAATCTCAGTGCACATGGGGTGGAAAGTGACAAAAGAAAGAAAAAAGTCAAAAAGAAAACAGAACTTTTAACATTCTGTAGGGCTGAATTTTATTGATTACATCTAAACATGTTAATGTTTATCATTAGAGAAGTGTATTTTGCCAAAATATGCCCATTTTTTAATATATGAAACTTGCAAAATACACAAAATTTTATGGGTTTTACAACTACACAATAGATTCTACAATTAGTTAATGGAATCCACAATAATTACTGTTTTCAAGTTTGTCATTTTAATTAAACACTAAAAAAAATCTAATCTAAACATCTAAACTAAACAAAAACAATCTAATCTACAATGCGTAAAAGCTTAGATTATCAAGGCTGACGTGAAGGAGGATAAGGGGTTTGTAACCTTGGGTCTGGAACTGTATAGAAGCCAATATGTATTACAAAATTTTTATTGTGTGGCTGTAGTCCTTATATAAACCAATGAAAGAAAGATAGAAAGAAATTTTTATTGTAAAGTTTATAAAAATTAATTTATGCAATTTCAAGTGTATAAAGAATAAAAAAAGTAATGTCAGAAGAGATAATAGATTCAGAAAACCTAACTCGAAGGCATGTAAGGATCGTCCGTAAATTACATAACTCTATTTTTGTACTTTTCGACTACCATTCCATTCTTGTAACGTTACTTGCGTCACGTAATTTTGGTGTGAGTAACGCTATTGCATATATCCACCCAAAATTACGTAACAGGTATTTTCAATCAATCTCATTAATTAAGGAATTATTTATTGTAGCATCGTCATAATGCCGGGTTGCAATTTTTAATTTATTTAATTTAAAATATATGCTTTCCGCCAAAAATTAGTAGTCTTGCCCCTGTCCCTGTACAGTACATCACACTTTTCCCGTTAGCAATACAGTTGTGCCTGTCATTTATCTAACTCCTATCTGGGAAAAATTTTTGAATTAAAATAACGTGGCTTTCGATTTGCATAGGCAGTTTGTATATATATTTAATCGGTCCTCCTATCCTTAAGGCTTTCCATATTTGGTTTCATCTTTCAGCTATTTAACTTCGTTCTCTAAGGAAGGACAGACAGGCAACAGAGGGTTCGTCTGTGTGTGTCCTTCCTAGGTCTACAATTTTTTCAAATTGCAGTCCAATTACGAATTTATTATTTTTCGAAGTAAATTATTCCCTTTATTTGTTCCTTATTATTATTATTTTAATGAGTCTTCTACTTTATTCCTACGTTTAATATTTTGGCCTAAATAATATCTGATAAAGATTTTAGACCAGAAAATATTCATAATTATTTAACAATAATAATTGTCGTATATTTTTAGATTATTCTGTAGTGATTTAAATATAAAAATATTTTATAAATAAAGCTTACTCATCGTTAACGTCACTTATGACGCGATGAAAAGCTCGTATATAGATTATTATTGCACAATAAATTTTATCAAGGTTACATACAATTCTTTATTCATTAAAACTTCTTTCGAATTCAAAGAACATTAAGATCACTTTAACAGGAAAACTAAGAGTATTTACATCTATAAATTTCCGGGTAGAAAATGCATCTCAATATTTTGTTAGAATTATAGGCCTATATAATATTTTCGATCGAAAACAATGCGTTTTCCAATTTGCTTTCTTTCTTCAATCATAAATAAATATTTGGATATTAGATTAATCTCTCCGAGACATAATCTCGTCCCAAGAATAGCATCGCCAAATAGCATCGCCAAGAATATTGTTATAATATTTAATTAAAAACAATAGGAGACCAACTTCGTAGAAGTTTGACACCATCCATCATTGTACTGTACATAATTACTGTTGTATAATATATCAATTTTATGATGTGCTGTAGAGATTTCATAGTTGTATTTCATAACTGTATGAACAGTTGAATATTGATCAACTGTTCAATTTTGTTACCGAAATATTTTAACTTTGATATTGTATCTTATTGTAATAATTTTTATTAGTTTTAAGACTCTATTTCATGTTTTAATCTTTAATACGTTGATGAATTTTCCATTGCAGAATATGAATGGCATTTTGCAATAGAAAATTCGTTGTTACGTGTTTTATATATTCAGCCACTTGTCCCTTTTTATCAATGTGTCCGAACATATATATAAACACACACACACACACACACACTGGGAGACAAAAGTATTCGGACACATTGATAAAAAGGGACAAGTGACTGAAGGCCGCAAAAAGTTTTTCCTGCTTGTGTTGTGATCAGACGAAGCTGCTGTGGTCATTGTGGTCAAATGGAGAAGTGTGTAAAGTTATGCAAATGACTTCGCACACTTCTGGACATTAGTATTTGCCGAAAATGCCATTTGAAAAGGAGCTCATCGACTTATCGCGGAATGATTATTGAATGCCAGGTATCTGGAATTCCAAAATACACTATATCAGACGTTATTCGCCAATGGAAAGAAACTGGCGCATGTGGACCTGACCATCGAGGTGGACGACCTCGGACACTTACTGATCGCATTAGTGTGAATTGTGAATGAAAAGCGCATGTCAGACGCGGCTGACATTGCCAAAAAACTTTAAGCAAGTACACATATAGTGAGTGATCAGTGCAGTGCCGGCCCGAGGCAAGTTTTAGGATGGAGCGGGATCCTATTATGGCGCCCCCCTTGGTTGCCCCTAAAGGCTGGTATACACGGTAAGGAAATCCTCAAAGGATGTGCTTAACAGACGAAAAAAACTCGGATATAACTGGCTGGATCGAACATAGTAATTTACAAAACTTATTAAAATATCTCCCAACGTATAAATAATTATTTTTATTTAAAAATGGATAGATAGAAAAAAAAATCACGGTTAATCCTCAAAGGATTTCCTTACCGTGTATACCAGCCTTAATTTATACCCTTTAATTTTCTTTACCACTGAGGCGCCCCCAAGGACTTAGCGCCTGGAGCGGCTGCTCCGTTTGCCCTATGGTAGGGCCGGCTCTGGATCAGTGACAAAACTCTCCAATGGGAGTTGCACAGCTATAATTATCAGGACAGATGCGCTACCCACAAGCCCCAAATCTCGCAATCTAACACAATAACTGCAATAGTGTAAATAATGATGTTCCTGGACTACAGACAACTGGGAGAAAATCACGTGGAGTAAAGATACACACTTTATTAATCAGATAGACGAATTTGGGTTTGGCGCTTACCTGAAGAACGGTTCAGTCGTGACTGTTGTTCCGTAGTACGATGTGGCAAAATATCATTGATGATGAGAGCTGTTTTTGCTGGCACAAACTTGGTGCCTAACACCATGAACGCCATTGTTTACCAAGACATCTACCAGAATCCGAAGTACTGTCACATGGCAGAGAATGCCGAATCGTCCAGAATCATTCTGGACAATTCGACACTCTCTGCAATGTGACAATACTTCAGTACAGATCTGCTAAATCAAATGAAACTGTTTTGATTTTGGAAAATCAGTCAGCGCACGGGCCTTGTGCGCTCGCACCCCCATCGGGCCGGCCCTGACTGGACGTAACCACTGAACACTGATAGTTGGACTAGATTCGCGCCTGGTCAACGGACTTTCCATATGGAGTTTTCCAGGCTTCTTCACGTTTGTAACACCTAGATGGGCAGTTTTCTACAGATAGTTTTTCGGGAGACAGTCCTCGGAGATCGCTCACGTGTAGCGTTGCCGTACATAACCAATCCAATCCAATTCTCTTATGCTTTCGGCGAGAGATCTTGCCTTAAATTCAACGTCCTTTAGTAGATTTTTTATAGCTTTATCTCAACTTTTATTGCAATTTTTAAAGAAATTTTTCAGATACTGTATAGTTACTTTTTTTTTTATCAGACTCCGAACAGGAAGATAAATTAAAGTCAGTGGAGCGGAGAACAAAATACTGTACTAGAAAACCGGACGTCTACCAACGTCATATTGAAGGCGATTGGTCAGAGGCCAACATATCTAGGTCAAACCACCCGTGAAAATTTCTGAATTAATCGAAGTACGAACCCGGGCACGCCAGAACTGTAGACCGATTTACTTTTTGGCCATCCGTCCCACACCATTTGACTGCTTTCCCGTGGACCCGCTAAACTAATAATGGATAATAATAAGAATGATCTTAGTGCACAAACGAAAAGAAATTTAAAAAACGAATTAAAGCTAACGATTTTCAAATTTTATAATGTTGCATTATGTGGAATGCGAATGTCCTTCGACATAATCGATCGCCTGCAATGTTTGAATTTCAGTATTACTTTAAAATTTAAAATATAAGCTATTTACCATCTACTCAATGACACCTGTAGATTACTTTCTTTTTTGGAGAAGTTTATAAATTCAATAACTGAGTAGAAATTGCTAAAAATCTACTGAACCGAGACATGTACTTATATATTTTTCGTATCATTGTATATACCTGTATATATATATATATTTTTTTTAACTCTCCGCCCTGTAGGCATTAAGAGAGCCTCTTTTGGCAAGCTCATTTGGTTCGGCCAGGCCCACAATGGGATGGCCGGATGGTGAGAGACGGGACCCGACATATCCGAATGGACCACCCCGAAAGATTCCTGGAGATTTCTTGATTCGTCCGGATTCGATTCCGGGTCCCCCAAAGCGGTAGGCTGCCACCTTGACCGCTCGGCCATTCGGCCGCCATTGACTTTTTTTAATAGGCATTCTCTGGAAATGCATTCATTTAAATTCCTCAACTATTTAAAAAATTTTTAAATTAATATTTAAATTTATACATTTTATAAATATTGCTTATTTCATTTAAAATTTAACCCGATTTTTCTAAAAGTTAAAAAAACTTATCAAAATTTAAACTCATGTTTTATTATATCTATTTTAAAATTTCGAATTTTATAAACTAACAATATTAATAAAATATATTAATAATACCCATAATATTATAAATAATAAATTGATATCATAATCTGGAATACGAAACAGTTGTAATTTTTGTCACGTGATTCTATCTTAACCTTTAATATTTGGCGCCAATTCTCTTGTAGTACGCGTGGGATATAATTTCCCTTCATTTATTAATTAAGTGCAACAAATTAAGATTTTATACATACATATATAAAATGCCTGGTGTTGATGATTGGATCAATAATCCTTTAGAAATTGTACAGAAAATATTTGGTAATTCATAAAAGTTTTATATAAAAAGAAAGATTTAATATTTAAATGTAGTTTCATTTAAAATATGTACTTGACTTTTTTTAATATATATATTTTTAATAAATATCCACCGCTTTCTCGACAAATAATTCACACTAATTTCACAAACACCTTACTTTTTACTAAGCTTAAAATTCTTATTTTTAATAACGTTTTCAACCAATTAATGTAGGCCATAGTCAGGCTTAACAATATAGATGTTCCAAAATAAAACTTACCGTTTTTCGAATATTTTAAATTTTAAAATACTGTAATTTAATTTTAAAATAAATTAAAAGAAGTGTGTATATTAAAAATAAAACTAATTAAACAAAGCTAACTAGAAATAAACATGATTTAAGGATTTTTAAGGCCTGTTCCTTTTTCTATTATGTATTTCCACGCTGTTGGAAGTGCATTAGCATCCCTAGCATTTAGGCAACTGTTTTTTATTTTACTTTTGTAGATTTTCACCTTTTCCATCTCAAATGCAATGGATGGAGGAGAGTGCACCATTTTAATAACTTTTGCCTCTTCCCATTTTACAACAGCTCCTTTGGTCTGCACCATAATTGCTAATGTTGTGCTGCTGTGTCCTTTGTCAATGTTGTATTTATGTTCCCGCAGATGTACCGTCAAGTTTCTTCTAGTCACACCCACGTAATCTTTTTTGATTCCTAATTGTTAGTTTTCAAATGGTATTTTATATCCCCCAGCTTTCTCTTCTTTTTTATGTTGTCTTTATCTTTCCATAGAACATAGTAAGCTATATATATATTGGATGCTCTTTTATAGACCATTCTCAAGTTTTTATAAGAAACTAATTCATTAACCATACTTCCTAAATGCCTATTGTATGTGAATTTGTTAATTCCTTCTGAGTTAGTATCATTTTTGTCTTTATTTTCTCTGTACCCTTTGATAAGTCCTTCAATTGTGGTGGTTTTGTAACACAAAGTTGTTGCAACCCCTTTAATTCTATTAATCTCTTAATAGCACATTGGAACACTATAAAAATGCTCTTCTAATGAGTGGTTTAAAAAGCTGATAATTTATATTTATATGGGTTGTTGGACCAAGATGGTATGTAGAGAGGAGCATGCATGGGTTTTAAATACACACCTGTGTGTATATCTCCTTGTTTAAATCTTATATCAATATCCAAAAAATGGAAATGAGTACAGCTTTTGAATCAAAAAAGATTATGTGGTTGTGACTAGAAGAAACCTGGCAATACGTCTGCGGGAACATAAATACAACGTTGACAAAGGACACAGCAACACAACATTAGCAATTATGGTGCAGACCAAAGGAGCTGTTGTAAAAATGGGAAGAGGCAAGTTATTAAAATGGTGCACTCTCCTCCATCCATTGCATTTGAGATGGAAAAGGTGAAAATTTACAAAAGTAAAATGAAAAACAGTTGCCTAAATGCTAGGGATGCTAATGCACTTCCAACAGTGTGGAAATATATAATAGAAAAAGGAATGGGCCTTATTAAAAACCTCTAAATCATGTTTCTTTCTAGTTAGCTTTGTTTAATCTGTTTTATTTGTTTATTTATTTTTAATATACACAATTCTCTTACTTTATTTTAAAATTTATTGTTTAAATATTATTTATGTNATATAATAGAAAAAGGAATGGGCTTTATTAAAAACCTCTAAATCATGTTTCTTTCTAGTTAGCTTTGTTTAATCTGTTTTATTTGTTTATTTATTTTTAATATACACAATTCTCTTACTTTATTTTAAAATTTAAAATATTTGAAAAATGGTATGTTTTATTTTGGAACATCTATATTGTTAAGCCTTGATAGCCTATATTAATAGGTTGAAAACATTAGTAAAAATAAAACAATTTTAAGTTCGGCAAAAAGTAAGGTGTTTGTGAAATTAGTGTTTTAATAAATAGTTTGTTTATTTCTGAACAGATTCTTGGTTTATATCATGTTTTTATAATTAATCTTTTTAAATATGAAAGAGATACATTTTGTATTTAAGTAAACAACTAAGTACTATTTGTAATGCCTTGTTTTATTAATTAAAACAAATTTACAAAGTTGAATTTTTGTCTACATTTATAACAGTTGGTTCGAAGCTACCCATCAACCAATGTTGAATATTATTGGGCTAGAACAGCTATAATATTAATAATATATATGACAATTTGGCACTAGAGTTAGGCATTAGGCACCATTCTAGTGCCAAATTGTCATTCTATTATAGCTGTTCTAGCCCAATAGTATTCGGTATTGGTTGGTGGGTAGCTTTATAATCCATACATTTCTATATTCAACGGATGACTCAACGGTGAGAGAACAACGTTTCTAAATGGACCGTTGAGTTCTCCATTGAGACTAGTGACGTCATTGTTGTTTCACCGTTGAGCTCAACGGTCTCGATGACCTGAAAGACTGTTGAGTATTCAACAAACTAAGATGGCGGCTTCCATGAAAAAGTAAATTTCGCTTATAGAAACTATCTATTCGCTGCTGTGGATGCTGTAATAGAGGACAGATTAATGAACATGTACAGTATATGATAAAACGTGATTGCACGATTATGTTGGATAATTTGGTCAATATTGAAATATTAAGATTTTTTTCATTTGTCCAAAATTGATTACGACCGATATTTGGCCCTCTAAATCTTTCTAATGATATATATTCAAGAAATTAATTAAAATTATTAAAGAAAGACCCAGTATACAAGAAAATGATACAGATATGGGTTCATTTGAATAAAACGATTTATTTGAATAATGGTTACTTTAATTGTTTAGCAAAACAGACACAATCTCGCCACCTTCTTGTTACTTAAGTCAGCCATCTTGAAAAGTGACCTCTCAATGAAAGCGTTTCTTTTTTCTTGCAAAACGTGATGTCAGATCGTTCAACGGAGGGACTCAACGGAAAAATCACTGTTGAGTCAACCGTTGAATATAGAAACATACGTAATATATTGGGTTTTGTGATGATAGTTGGTTCAAGTTGTATAAAACATTCTGCATATGCATATATTCAATATAAATGCTATACAGTATATATAATTTGATGCAGTTATTTCAACTTTTAATCTGATTACATTGAAAAATCCAAATAAATACAAAATAGTATTCTACTATGTTAGATTTATATCATAACTATAAATATTAAAACATGTAAAATTATTAAAATGTAATATAAATTTTATCAATTTTATGACTTCTTGTTGTTAATAAGAATGAATGCATTAATTTAATTAATTTACAATAAATTGAAGTCATAATTTTCTTAATTTAGTTATGAAGTTGAATTCATTAATTTAATTTTCAACTTTATAATTAAAACTTTATTATAATCTATAGTTTATAGTTTATCAGAAATAAAAACAAGCAAAATTATACAGTGTTAGTATATGTATATTTTTCTTTTTTCCAGAGGAAGAAAAAAATGATTGTCATAATACTGTAGTTAAGTATTTTGCAAGATTCTTAGACAGAGAAGACTCTAATAAATTTGTAAGATAAAAAATTTTTTTATATAAAATTTCATTTTTAAATATTTTAATAATGAAATAAAAGTGACTTAAATTATATTTAGATTCCATCTTTGAATGACGTATCTCTCAAACATTTGAAACCAAATACTTTAGTGAGATTCAGATGTATGATTCAAGATATGTTTGATCCTGAATTCTATTTCAATACCTATGAAGTTAAAAATATAAGTACAGGTCAAAATATTTTAAGATGTGGACTTTATAAAGATTTATTGAGTTGTGAGGTAATTTTTTTTCTCTTTTTTTGTTGTTAGAAAACATTATAAGAAGTTGAATAAATTTGCTTTGTGATGTTGGCTTTTTGTGTCCTCATAATTAAAATAATTCAAACAATAAACAAAATGAATAAAATTATATATTAGAGATACACCAATAATTAATATTGGAAATGATCTATTATTGTTGATTTGTCATGACCATTTATTTAAAATTGGGGATTAAATTGATTATCATATATGAAAAATAAATCTGAAAATTTAAAATCTAATTAAACATAATACTGTACAGTAATACCTCGACTTATGCGAACCCGGAGTTATGCGATTTTCAAATCTCGTTGATTCGTCTTTTGTTTGAGCGCCACGCAACTCTTGATTACTCACTCCCCCCACACTATTGTTCAGCTTACATGTTAGGACGTGTCGCACGGAATCAACACATAGTTACAATTTATTTTGTGTTATTTATTTTTGTGTTTGTTATATCTACGGAGACTTGAGAGACTCTCTGTGGTGATTTCTTGTAACCGTGAACGAATCAAAAGATGAGATAAGATTAATGAGAACATTTATTAGCTTACATGCATCCGACTTGGATTTTACACAAATTGAGAAATTATACCCGGGTTACGTGAATTCAACTTACGCGGTTATTGCTCAGTCCCACCTATCGCGTAAGTTTGGGGTATCACTGTATATTTCTTCCATAAAAGGATATGATATATCAAGCATAGTTAAATAAATAAAGTATACAATATATCTCTTTACTCAAATATTTAATAAGTATCTTTTTATGAAGAATATATTGTTAAATTGAAATTGCTATATGTTGTTTATTTAAAGATAATCAAAAAATGCACATTTGAATACTATTTTATGTAATTGAATCACATCAAATTTTCAACTGATTATTACAGCATTAGCATTTTACATATAATAAATAAATGCAAAGTAAATTAAATCATAAATAATAAGACAATGTATTGAATGGATAAATTCTTCAAAAATTCCAATAATTAATCTATTAATTATTTAATATTGTCTTGTTTAAAATGAATATTTAAATACACTATTAATTATAATATATAAGTTTACTTAATAAGTCATTACATTAAACTTTTTAAACTCATAAATAGGATTTAAAATTTAATAAATTACTATATCTGCTATACCTCCAACTGCACTTACTGCAATACATCAGAAATACTCCAAAAAACCTTTAACATGCAGCTTATTTTGCTACAATACCGAATGTTTTCGGTCAGCTTCACTGACCTTCTTCGGGCTTGAACAAAAAAGTTTAATTCAAACTGTTTGGCAAAAGAATTTTCAGTTTGAATTAATCTTTTTTGTTTGAGCCTGAAGAAGGTCAGTGAAGCTGACTGAAAATGTTTGGTATTGTTGCAAAATAAGCTGCATGTTAAAGGTTTTTTTTTTTTTTTTTTTGTTGAAAGGGGTTAGAGGGCTGTCCACAAATAGCGGCGGACTTATGCCCTGTTGGAAGAAGGAAAGAAGAAGTTAGGATAGGAAGAAAANAAAAAGTTACTAACAATCAAGAAATAAATGTTTATTTCTTGATTGTTAGTAAGTCTTTGTTGTAAATCAAAAAATAAACAATTTCTTGATTTATTTCAAGTAACAGTCAAGAAATTTTTTGATTGATACAAGTTTGTTGATTGTAAGTCTTTGTCGTAAATCTCTTGGAAGTCGGAATAGAATATACAGTAGACCTTCCTATAACACGGTAGATACATTCCGTTTTATATGAATTCTGTGTTTTACAAGTTACTTAAATACATGAACCAATCACAGCCCATCATGTATGCAGTTTACGGACTACGGCTGTTTGAAAGGTTTTCTTCCATAAAATTAATTGATTCTAGACTAATTTTGACTCAACATTTCCAAAACATGTATAATTTTTTGGAAATAATACATATAAACTATGCTATAAACAAAAAAATTGTAAGATTACTTACTGAGTGTGCACCGTTCGACGATGCCATTGCTTAAGCTTGTTTTTGTCGCGGAGCGGCACATTGAACATCTGGCGCGTGTTTTCTGATAAGTTATTTTTCTGCAAAAAATTTGCTATTTGCAAAAAATTTGCGCTCATACAGTGAAGCGAGTGATTTTTATTTTGCTTCACTGTATGAGTAATTAAGATAAATCAATATTTAATGAATAACTAAATTTAACTTGTGCAGAGTAGATTTCACTTTTTGCCCTATTGAACTTTGGAGACATAATTAATATAAATATCATTTTTATGGCCATTAAATAATAATTGGTTTTTAGTAGGTTCGCTGCTCATTTAAACTCAACGGTTTGTGCAATATTAGCTGTTGGTCTAGATTCGACCTATCCTGTCGCGACATGAGTCAGCGATGACGTTTTACTGTATTATACAAGTCTTTTTTAGCGTGTTTATACGAATGCGATCACAATTTTTTCACCGTGTTATATGAATCTGTATTATATGAACCCGTGTTATAGGGGGTCTACTGTATACAACTGATCTCATTGTTTTAAATTTAATTTTTATATATGTTTTTCTTTTTTGAAAAATACCAGTATTGTTTGAAGAAAGATATATGTTGAATTATTAAGATTAATTTTCTGCAAAATAATTTTATTTAATTTGATATTCCAAATGAACAGTGTTTTCTGAAAAGTAATAACTAAATTTATACAGTTCTGATTATTATTATAAAAAATTTCTAAATTTTAGAAAATTGTCAAGGGGAAAATGCTTTTAAATTTTTAAACTTTACAATAAATTAATTAAAAAAATAATGTGCTAATGGCACATTATTTTTTTAATACATCTAAAATATTTATCATTTCTTATTTTTGTTTTTCAGCAAACAGAAGAAATAATTGTCCAGTCACCAAGAAATATTAATTCAGAACGGTTGACATATCATTGTATTTCTGTTCCTGGTGAGAATGCTTGGGTTAAGGATGTATCTTTTTAAGCTATATTTAATCATTATTTATTTATGCTTAAATGCTTAAAACAATTCTTGAACTCATTTATTTTTAAATAAATCTATATACATTATTACTTAATATATACAATCTAATGTATATAAAAAGATATTTGTTGTTGTTTGTTCTTCATTCAAAATTTATATATATATATATATATAATCAAGACTATATTTAGATATAGTAAGTTACTTTTTTGATTACTTTTGAGATAATTAAAATTCTCACCTTTAATAATACATTAATGGTTACAGTCAACCCCCCCTATAATGCAATAGATATGTTCCACCTTATAAGAATTTTACGTTGTAGGAATCCTTAAATACATGAGCCAATCACAGCCCGGCATGTGTGCAGTTTACGGACTATGGCTGTTTGAAAGGTTTTCTTCCATAAAATTAATCAATTCTGGACTAATTTGACTCAACATTTCCAAAACACATATAATTTTTTGGGAATAATCCATATAAACTATGCTATAAATAAGAAATTGTAAGATTACTTACCGAGTGTGCACCATTCAATAACGCCATTGCTTAAGCTTGTTTTCGTTGTGGAGCAGCGCACCAAACAGTGGACGCGTTTTCTGATAAGTTATTTTTCTTTGAACTTTCATAATTCGTTGAACTTTGGAGACATCATTAATAGAAATAATTTTTATGGCAGTTGAATAAGAAATGTCTCTTTCACAAGAAATGTATAAAATTACAGTACTGTATTAGACTTACAGTACCTAATTTATATACTGTACAGACGATAGTAAACTCGACTTACCCACCTAAACTCTCCGTAGCGTGTAAGTAGTTTGGCTGCTCGCCCACTATTGGTCCAGATTCGACCAATCCCGTCACGATATGAGTTGGCGATGAAGTTTTACCACATTTTACGAGTCTCTTTTAGTGTCTTTATGTGAATATGGTTGCAATTTTTTTGCCACGATATATGAATCCACATTATATGAACCCACGTTATAGGGAGTCGACTGTATTTTTCCATTTGAATGACCNAAGAGAGAGAGAGATTTTTAAAAATGTCTTCCCCCTTAAGAGTAATCCCATTCCATTTTTTTTTTTTTTTTTTTTTTTTTCCTTTCAAATTTAAAAAAAATAATTTTTATATAATTATTTACTAATTTTTAAATTTGAATCTCAATAAATTATTGTATTAAAAATAGAGAAATTGTAAATTTTCTTAGTTATTATAAATGTAGTTTAAGAAAATGATATTTTAATGATTGTAAAAGCAAGATATGATTTACAAAAAAGTTGATCTTCAGTTAATATTTTCATAGTATGTAAATATCAGCAAGTTAATTAGATATATGTTATAAAAAATATAAAATTCTGAAGTTAAATTATCCTTAAATGTGAAAGGGATTTTGTCATTATTCAAAATTAACTTCACCAAATGATACCAGCGCTTGTAAAGAAATTGTTGAAGAAATGGATGAATTTGAAATACAAGTAAAAAGAAAACGATTAGATACTGACAGAACAGGAAATATAACTGGTAAGATTTAGATATATATAAAAATATTTTACATATGTATTTCTTCCTTTATCTAGACAAAATTTTTAATTTATTATTCTGTTTGGGAAATTGGGAATATGAATTTGTTTCTATATTGATTTAAGTTTCAATTTTTCTTCATAATTTAATGTTTTGAGGAGAGACATTCATCATTAGATAAAATTTTCTTAAAATTTTTATTAATAGTATAAAATTATTTCAATATTGAATTTATTTTTTTTATTGATATATAGAAGAATTGCCAAGTTCTGCTGCAAATGGTCTCTCAGATTCAAATATTCCTCATCTAGAAAATGATGAAATTGCATGTATAATTAAACTTTATGATACTGCAGAAAATTTTAAAGTAACTGAAGTCATTGAATGTATTGGAATACTAGATACATCTGAATCAAAAAGGTAAGATTTAAAACAAAAAAATATATAGTGACAGTGAAATGAATGGGTAAATATCACTCACTTCACTGTCAGAATCATATGAACCAATGAATTATATTAACTCAAAAAGAATAATCTTACTTTAGATCTTTAACTTTTTGCATATAAAATATAACTCCATAGAGTTATATTTTAATTATGCATTGATTTAAAATTACTTCCTGTCAAAGTGAGTCAATAGGTGAAAAAATGATCATGTGACATAGGTGTTGTGCGTATCAATGCAGTTGTAAACAAGGCTTGTTCGAAGGATAGCTTACTTTAAAATAATGGAAGAACAAAAATATTTAGGAAGGTTAACAATGGTACAATTAAAGGAGAAATTATAAAATACAATGCAAAAGTTAGTGTGAGCAACAGGGAAACAGGGCGATGGCTTACCTTTTTACTGGCAACAGTTAGGTAATAACTGCCCGTAGCTCAGTGGATGGCGTGTTTATTAATTTGCATGTTTCCCATGTTTCGGGATCAGCTTGTCAGGTCATGTGGGGTAAGAGGGGGTCGTCGGTAAGACATAGACGATACTTGAGTAATAGACACTATGAGTAATTAAGATAAATCAAAATTTAATGAATAACTAAATTTAACAACTAACACTTTCTATTTACAACCTTATCGATATTAATGCCTTGTGCAGAGTAGATTTCACTTTTTCCCCTATTAGACTAATGTAACTTTATTACATTATATGCATAGAATATATAAATTAAATAAGTGTGATATATATTTCAAAATATATTTGATGCATTTTATAATAAAAATAAAAGCTAATGCAATAATACAAAATTTTAAAATAATAATACACTGAATGCATTAAAATATCAACTGTTAGAAATACCTTTAAATTTTGATATAATTTGATATTATTGCATTAGTGTTTTTTTATTTCTCAACATCATATTGAATACTATATCAATGAAACTTTAGTATTGATTTTTCATTTAACTAATTATTTTTTTAAAGCAAATTTGTATTAATGGAAATATGTTAAAATTGTACTGTAATATTAATTAAACACAGACAAAATTCTGGTTTAGGTGTTTTGTCTGTGTTTGATAATATATTCCAGTACAGGTAGCCCTCAGTTTACGCCACAGTTCTGTTCCTACGAAAGTTGGCGCAAATCGAATCGGTACAAAATGAACCCATATTTACAGTGAGATATAGGGTTAGGTTCTACATAAGTGAAAAATAAGCAAATAATTTTGTTTATTAATACAATATAATACAAAATACATATATTATAAATTTAATTTTTAAAAATGTATTTTATGATAAAATAAAATGAAATGTTTTTATTAAAAACTCTTAAGAAAAACAAATGATATTTCAAAGTTTCGGATCTCTTACATTTTTTGGAAAAAAGTATCCATTTGTAATTGTTTAGATTTTTGTTTTCTTTCATTAATAATTTTGGAATATGGTCAAATGAACAGGATGATGCTCCTTTTTACATTTGCACTTCGCTCCCAATTGTTGTCTAACTCAGTGTTTTTCAACCTGTGGGTCGTGACCCCCGGGGGTTCGCAAAGCCTTACATGGGGATTGCGGGTAAAAGAAAAAGACAAGTGTTTGTAGGTCCTACATTACAATAAAAAAACCTACAATCTCAGTGAGAAGGCTGTGCCTGTTTATTTTACAGTACAATTGGCTTTTTGATCAATATTTAGGTCTCAACAGAAAGAAACTTAAATAAGTAGCTTTTAAAATCACTGACATAGTTTTAATATGGCTCTGGGGGTTGCCAAAATTATTTAACTTGTAAAGGGATCACTTATTCAAGAATGTTGAAAAACATTGGTCTAACTCACAAAGTTCATCCATCAAACTTTCCATAGTTGAAAATAGGCCTAGTTGAAAGGATACGCTAACCCGAAATAGAGCTACAGACAAGCGGAGATGCTGATTGGTTGACTCCAACCGCTGTAGTTCAGTTTGGGTGGAAAAATTGAAGTTCGTTTCATCTCGCTAAGGAGAGTTAGATATTGTCTGGTCCCAGAATCGAATTACAAACAGTGATTTCTCGCTCGGAATACTGCTGTAGGACCAGATAAAATCCACTACAACACGATTAAAAATCTGTCAAACAATTCCCATTGTAATCTCCTGAATCTGTTTAACAGAATTTGGACAGAACATACTTTTCCTGACTCTTGGAGACTATCAATTATTATCCCCATTCCAAAATCTGGTAAAGACCACCAAGAATCCCTCTAATTACAGACCAATCTCTCTTACAAGTTGCCTGTGTAAACTCTTCGAGAGAATGGTAAACAGACGTCTGATGTATCTCTTAGAGAAAAAGGAATACTTCTCACCACAACAGAGTAGTTTTCGTAGAAACAGAAGTACCACGGATAACTTAGTAAATCTTGAAACATCTATATGCGAAGTATTTGTTAGACGACAGCACTTAGTGTATGTGTTTTTTGATATAGAGAAGGCCTATGATCGCTGTTGGCGATACGGGATACTTTGTGATCTGCACCAATTCGGATTGGGGGGTAATTTGCCAATTTTTATAAAAAACTTCCTACAGAATCGAAGATTCCAAGTCAGGATGGGCAACACTTTACCTAGACTTTTCACACAAGAAGGTGTTCCTCAAGGTTGTATTTTGAGTGTGACTCTGTTCCTAATTAAAATTAACAGCATAGCTGACTGTCTTCCTCCTAGTGTGAAACACTCTCTGTATGTGGATGACTTTCAGATCTCCTGCCAGTCTAGTAACATGAGTTTTATTGAGAGACAACTGCTAACCTCCCTAAATTGCATAGACAATTGGTCCAAGACCAATGGTTTTAGTTTTAACACAGAGAAGACCTCGTGCATCCACTTTTGCCGAAGGCATGGTTTGCACCTGGATACGGAAATTTACCTAAATGGGGATAAAAACCCAATCCAATGGTCAAGGAGGCTAAGTTTTTAGGTGTTATATTTGACCAAAAACTGACTTTCTTACAAGATTTGTGCAACATGAAATGTAGATGTTTAAAATCTTTGAACCTTTTAAAGGTACTGGCTGCTCATCCTGGAGAGCAGACAAATGTTCTATGCTCAGGATTTATAGGGCCCTTGTTTTCTCTAAGCTGGATTACAGATGCATTGTGTATGGCTCTGCGCGAGAATCTACTCTTCGGATGCTGGATCCAATCCACCATCAAGCACTACGTTTGTGTACTAGTGCATTTCAAACTTCTCCTGTCCAAAAGTTGTACGTGGATGCTTATGAGACTCCACTATCTCTCAGGAGAGAATAGTTGTCTCTTTTTTATTACATTAAACAAAAATCTTAGAATAAACTTACAGCTGATCATTCAGATACACACCTGAAAAGATTATTTGCCACTCGGACAAGTAGTGTCCCTACAATCGTCATAACAATGGAGAATGTAAACAGCACGGTTGACCTGGACACAAGCAACATCTCACAGGTTGAGGTTAATAGTATATTACCTTGGTCAACTCCTGTGATAAATGCTGACTTTAGTTTAAAGCAGTTTCTTAAGGAATTTACTCCAGACTATGTCTACATACAGCACTTTGCAGAAATTCAACACCAAGACAGGAATCTAATTCCTATTTATACTGACAGTTCTAAATCGGATGATTATGTTGGCTCAGCCGTTGTTTTCCAGGATGAAATCATGGCAGAACAAATTGTTCCGAATGCATCCATCTTCACTGCAGAGCTGCAGGCTATTCACCTAGCCTTAAAGTATGTAATCAGAAAAGGTCATCATCACTGCGTGATTTACACTGACTCAATTAGTGCACTCCAGGCTTTGATCTCACGTGAACCTAGTTTTCACTCTATAGTGATTAAAATTTGGAAACTAATTTGTCATTTTACTATGTGTAACTCCTCCGTAAAGTATTTTTGGGTCCCAGGCCACGTAGATATAAGAGGAAATGAAGAAGCTGACACAGCTGCTAAGTCAGCAAGTCCTTCACACCATACAATGCGTATTGAAGGAGGTGATTTGAAGCTAGCTGTTAAAAAACGACTAGCAGAAAGATGGCAAAACATGTGGAATTCACAAGTCCACAATAAACTACATGAGATCAAGCCACTAATTGAAAATTGGACTTGCAACGAAGGTTACAAGAGGAGATCTGAGGTTATCCTTACTCGTCTGAGGATTAGACTTACTCGGTTTACTCATCAACACCTTTTGAACAGTGATGATTATCCAGTATGTAGGTATTGCAATTATACTTTAAGTGTTAAACGCACACTGTGCGAATGCCCTGAATTTGCAGAGCTCGCACAAATCAATTCGGGAATGGAAGTTTGTCAACAATTTTGGGTCATAGGCCAAGTCTTGAGAAGGTTTTAAACTTTTTTAAAGTTGTTAATATTTACAAAGAAATTTAACTAATGAGTTATTTATTTATTATATTTTAGATTTTATATTTATATTACCATTGGCTTTTTAATGGTTAAACTGTTATATTTTGTTTATATGTATATATGTATTTTCCTATTTATTTTATATTACAAATTGTATTATGTGTCATGGTGCAGTATAGCCTGCATGGCTCTTGTGCCAATAAAAACCAATCAACCAACCAGCCAACGAGAAGTAGATTTTGTCTCACTAATGGTAATTTGTGATCGCTGGAAGTGCTACTGCATCGTAAGGTGTTTTCCTGAACAAACTGATACGAGATATGAACTATTCGCATTCATTAGCACTCTGGATTCGAACATTTATTGGACTATTAAGTTTAATAACTTGACTCGTGGAACGTTTAGAATTTTAATATTAATTTAATGCANTCTGTAAATTTATAACACAGTATTAATTTACATAGGAAATTTTTAAATATATTCAATAAAAATGTTTGTTTTAACGAATGTACAATGTCATGATTCAGTAAATACATCAACACTGAAACGAAAATCAGTCTGGCATAGGGAAAATCAGGGAATTACACCATAAAATGGCAAATTGCACAGCAGCGTTATTGTGAGTCAGTGTAAATTGAGCCAGCATAAACCAAAGGCTGCCTGTATTGGAGAGTTATTGATTGATAATATTAAATTTTCGTAGAAAATAATTTTATTTAAATTAAATAATGCTAACTAAATTTTTGATAAGTTCAAATTTCAGTAATAAAATTTTAACTTTATAGTAATTTTAATGAGATGGATGAAGATATAGAAATGAGTTCTCAGGTTCAGTCAGTATCATCATTACCAAAAATTCATGCAATTAGGATTAAACCATTTCTGCATAATAATCCTTACCTTCCTATTAATGTCAACTTGGAAAATAGATTAGGTAAAGTATATTTTTAATTAATTTTTCTTTAGAAATAATACATTTAAAATAAAGTTGATGACTCTTGATGAAATAAATATTATTTGTACTCATAACTTCTACTTTAAAAATGAAAAAACTAAACAAATTTAAAACTTTTAGCTCCCAAAAAATGTGTTAGATTTTGATTTCAAATTTACTTTAAATATTATTGTTTTCAAAACGCAAAATTTTGTTTTGTAAAACAATAATAATTAATTATTCAAAATTCTTTATTTCACTTCATTTCTTTGTTGTTTTGAAGAGAAAAGAAATAATTTAATAAAGAGCACAAAAATCCAGAAATATTAATATATATATATATATATATGATACTTCATGTAAAACTGGATCAAAGTATCAAAGTATATTAATTTTTTTATCAATGGTAAATGCCAATTGCACTACTATACTTTTGAAGTTTTTAACATATTTATAACAATGTAATCAAAGCCAAATGATTGCTGGATTATATTGGACTATATTAATGCTACTATTAATAGTTAAATGTTAAATATTTTGGCCTAAAGATAAGTGCTGGGTGCCATCTCTTGATAAATTTAATAATAATAAATTAATATTTTAATAATTAATTGAGAAGGTTCTGGAAGAAAAGAATTGGTCTGAAGTGGGACTCAAACCCACTTCTGCTTATTGTATAGTTGCATTGTCAGTTTTGCTACCCATATCTCTGTCTGATCTTTGCATCCAGAAGTATTAATTTAGATGTAACCATACTTGTCACTCACAGTGTATGGTTATATCTAAATTAATAGTTCTAGAAGCAAAGATTGGATGGAGGTCTTGGTAGCATAACTAGAAATGTGACCACTTGGTAAGTGGTATTGCAGGTTCAAGTCTTGCTTTGGGCCAATTCTTTTTTCCCAGAACCTTCTAAATTAATTATTAAAATACAGTGACCTCTCACTTATACACCTCTCATTTCAGCAACTCTCTCAGTTATGAGACATTTATCACTTATCCTGGATGAAGCCTGTTGGAGATAATGTCTAAAATCTCTCATTTGAATGACTCTCAATGTAGAACTGAGAGAGTCATTTAGACACTCTCAGTTCTACATCACTACAAATGTTTCAGACTAATGTATTTTTCCCTCACTTTACTGTTGTGATTGACAATCACCAGAACAGAATGGTGTCACTTTGCCCTAAGTCAAACAGGTGCCTAGGTAGATAAGAAAGCAGAGAGGATTATCATACTGTACATATCTGTTTTTAGATAGAGAATGGCTGCTGGCTATATGTTTAGATAGAACAAGTGGTAATGTCATAACAGTTATATTTTTAACATTTTTTATTCAAGTTGGTCAATCTCTCTTTTATACAACTCTCTCATTTGTATGACTTTTTTCATTAGTCCTTTTAGAGTTGTATAACTGAGGTCACTATTAATTTAATTATAATTATTAAATTTATAATTTCAAAATTTCTTAGTTCAAAATAAGTTTTATTGTATGCTTTACTATGATTTATTCTAAACATACTTGACAATCATTGACTACAAAATACATTATTAAGGTTGCTATGATTCTTTATATTATGAAATTATTTTAAAAAAATTTTTATTATTTTCTATCACTGTTCTTCCACAATTATTACCACTCAACCCATAAGGAGTAACATTTCTGATTTTTCATTGGTCGTAGCCAATGGGATGAGAATATCTACAACATATCATACATTTGATACTAGATGACAGTTACTTTGACATTAGCAATACAATGCCTTATAACTGCTGTGAATTATATATATATATAAATATTTATTGTTTTTATATTTATAATTAAAGTATTTTTTCAATATAATGTGATTAAAGTGTTTATTTTTCAACAGCAATGGAAATATTTTCACAAGCAAGAAGATTAAGGCATGATTTAGTTAGATGTTTTACACACATTTTACTTGGTGATAAATTATCTGCAGAATATCTTCTTTTCAACTTAATATCTTCAGTATATTATCAACAAAATATAACAACATTAGGAAAGTTTTGTCTGAATTTAATGAATATACCAACATCAAATGGTTATGTAAAAAAGTTGTTCAGTTTACTGCAGAAATTAACTACAAAAGTAAGTAAAACTTTAAAAATCTTTTAGCCAATGCAATTATTTAGATATTTTTAAAGTCAGTTTTTAATTTTTTAAAAACTGAATTTCAAAATATCTAAATAAAAGTTAAATTTCTAGCATTTATGTTATTTTATTTTACTTTATAATAATATAATATAATATTATATTATTAATATATAATATTTAACTAAAAAATAATGAATTTTTTATCAAAACAATTTTGTAAGTGCTTTGATAAAAAAAAACTTGAAATAAAATGTGACAATAATTTAATATTAAAAACAGACATCATGAGTGTCATTTTGCTGGACAATAGTTAATACCTGTAAACAGCCACAGCCCATAAGAATATTTTTTTCAACTAGCTTGGGAACAATTGTAACATACACCTTACAAGTCCTGACCTAGCATCAAGTGATTTTTACTTGTTTCCTACACTGAAGAAGAAACTGCAAGCGAAGTGTTTTCAGAGTGACAGTTATGTTCAGAACAAGGTGTGGCATATTTTGTGTGCTCTGGACATGATCTTTGAAGGGGATTTGAGATACTGGAACACTTACAGAGATGTTGGGATGCATAAGGTGGTTATGTTGAAAGTAGAGGACAGATGAAGCTGTCATTCTGTGTATGTCATGTTCTTATAAATAAATTCTTGTTATTATACCAGACCAGTAGAACTTATTTATTGATCTTCCCAAGTATGATGGGATATTTCTCTTCTCTGAGTTTGAAAGAGGCCATGAGATTTGGTCTTATGTAAGCCTCTTCCACTTATTTATATCTGAGTATTTTTTACCAGATATAGAGCATGTCATAGAGAGACTATGTAATATGAGAAAGGACTATTTTAGATGGAGGACTGCATTGAAATAGGAACTTAGGAATTGAGAAACAGGAAAGGACCTTTTAGAAAAATGTTAAGTATAGCAAGAGTGATTTAGTGTCAATGCTATGATGCTACTCAAGACTGACAAATCTAGAGACATTGTAATCATAAACAGGAATAGATAGCTATGAAGCTACTATGCAGGAGTACATTTTCAATAAAAGATGCACAGTTCTCCCCACAAATACCTCATTGATTTACAGACTCAGGTTATGTGGTTCACAAATGTGAAGGTCCGAAACCCTTTTTCTGTTTTAGATCAGTATAAATCTAGGAATTTTCCTAGTAAAAGAGAAAAGGGGGACTTCTACGGTCAATGACCAAGACGCTCTCCTCGAATAAGAAAAAAACGGAGAATGTTAAAATATCAATAAGAGAAATCATCTCTATTTGTTTAACAGTTATTCTATAGACGTTAGTATCAACAAGAAGGGAATAAGAGATATTTCTTATCACCTCTTGGTTGCACGTAACACGTGGTTACGGCAATAAATCGCCTTGTTCATAGTCAAACTCGACGTTTGATATAAACAATAACTAAATAGTTGACCAGGTTAAAGAAATTATTGTCAAATGATTGTTAATTTATGGATGAGAGCCATCAAACCTA
>NW_019384451.1:771229-786478 GCF_000671375.1 Centruroides sculpturatus | reverse complement strand
GCCAAGAACTCTTGAATGAAGAACACCAAGAAACTCGGCGAGATATGTTTTCTTCTGAAAAAGAGGATTAATGCCGATATCTGTTATTAAAGATCCTTTGAAGAAGTGTGAGGATGTCAGAACAACGGTCTTAGAATGGCATCCAAACCAGGTTGAGGCTTGGGGATTTCTACAATTGCAATGCTATTAATTACTTAGGAAAAATCCTGAAGATGAGAGAAAAGCAATCGACATTAGACAGATTCTTTAACCCTTTCAAACGGAAAAAACATGACTAATAAAAATGCAAGATTGTGTATACATGTATTTTTATTATTACATATAAATAAACGTAGAAAGAAAGTATATATTTTTTATTTTGGGGAGTCTCTAGAACGAATTAATTAAATTCCCATTAAAACCTATGGTAAATCGATAATCGGTTAACGAACAATTCGGATAGCGAACAAAATCTTGGAACGGATTATGTTTGTTAACTGATCACACACTGTAATGTGAATATTTTGAACATTAATTATTATTAAATGATATATAAATGAATTATATTTTGAAATTAAAAAATTGTTTTATGAAAAAGTCACTTTTGTTTTTTTTTTACAGTTTATATTGTATTTAAAATGCTCTTTTATTTTTGAATATTTTTCAATACAGAAATAAATTTCAAACAAAGAAAAGTAGAATATTTAAATAAAGTAGAGTCCCACAAACTCAACTTAATGTGGAGTGAGAAGGTGATGCATTACCAAAAATGACAAGTTTTACAAATAGCAATGATGCTAGTCTAAATAGCAGAATTTTTGTAAAAGTATTATATGTGTAAATTTGTAGTTAAAATATTCTCAAGACAAACTGGATGTTAGGAAATTAGATAAGGAAATATATCTCTTGATTTCCAGCATTTGTTGATCTTTCACTAGGTGGAAGATAAATGTTTTTAACATAAACTTACATATGTTAAAAACAAGACTCAAGGAACATTAGTATATGAAAAACAGGAATACAAACAGCACGGTCTTAGACAGCTATGCCAGGGAGCAAGACATAGAGTTGCATGGGGAAAATGCAGCAGTAATCCACCCAATAGAAATTGATACTTGGAACGATAGAAATATTTAAAACACAAAAAACAAATGTGTATTAATTTTAGGGATGAGTGTGGTCTAGCTACAGCATGGAAATGTATTTTTGAATCATGAACTTTGACACTTATATTAGTTATTTTTATTTATTTATTTGATTATGTTTCATTTATCTTAAAATTTAAATTTTAATTATTGAGCTTTTATTTTCTTTATTTGAATTTATATTATATTTTTTAAGTTTAGAACTTCCAAATTTGTAAATTTGTATTTTGTTCTATTTTAATCTCAAAATGCTATTTATGTATTTGAGTCATTAGTCTTACCTGTGAAAAGGTCAAAAATGATTTTATGGTATTAAACTATTGCCAGAAATAAAAAGGTTGTTTTCTTATTTAATGTGCAAATTCATAAAAGCACCAACTATGTACCAATTGTGACTATTTCTATATGTAGTTAAATTTTAATTTACAAAAATATTGACTATTCAATGACTTTATTATTAGTGCCATTCATTTGGTGGTGTTTTGCAGTGTTACCTTGGAAAAGGGATTATATTCTTTGTTTACACCTGTTGTTATCAAGTATCACTAATGAAGAACATATTTTTTATTTTTTTTTTAAATACGAGTTTTAAGAAATGATGAGTTATTGAGACTTGTTTCCAAGACTACTCATATGATGTAGTATAACAATGATTATGTAGCCTACTTATATAAAAATGTTTATAAGAAAAAAGAGTGAAATAGATACAATTAAAAACAGTGTTACATTGAAAGAAATTCTGTGGACTCACTGATAGTCTGATGCAGGTAAAAAATGGCAAAAATCATATGTTCAGTATAGCATACATTTTTCTCAAATGATAGGTTGAACAATCAATTTTATTTGACCAGCTTTCACCAAAGTCCACTTTTGCCTATTAATGGTCGTAACATTTGTCTATTGCATTTGAATTTCATGGTTCACTTCACACCCACCAACCTCTGGACAGAACTTATGTGAAAGACCTGATAAGAACCAGATATGAAATTTTTCATATAATATATTTTATCAAAGCTTATAAAATTGAATTATTTTAGAAATGGAAAGTAGCCTGTATCCTTTCTAGAACTATTCTGAGTATATGTACTATACAACATTTCATAAAAATTGGTTTAGCTGTTTTCACATAATACTTGAACAGATAGACAGGTGTAAATTTGAGTATATACAAATGTAGATTAGTCACCAGTCTCTCTTATCAGGCCTTTATTTTACAATTATAGATAGGATCAAGATTAATATTTAAATAATCTATCTATCTGCAGTAAGTTTTAGCTAATAATAGTCTAGCTAACATTATTTTCATTGTCACAATGAAAAACATCTATAATAAAGATTTTTTTACATGAGAAGAAAGAATGACATGAAATAAATTTTTTTCACAAACAAATTATAAAATTGCAACTAAAGTTTATAATTAATTATATACATAAAATAATAAAGTGTGTACTATAAAATTAATTATTTTATTTTAAATTATAGAATTTAGAGCAGTTATATTTATATTTCAGATATACATATATGATTATATAACATTTTCTGTTTATTTTAAATAAAAATGATGCATAGGTATATAAACAGTAGTTTATTTATATTAATTTTGAATCATACTTCATTTCAGATTATACAAGAAGATTTTGTAAATATGAGGAAAGATAACAATTTAATGACTGGAGATGATTTACATCATTTATTAGTTCTTGCAAGGTAAAAATGTTTGCTAATACCTTTAGAGATATTTTTAAACTATAATAATAATAATGTTAAATCTTTCCTGAAATAATTTAGTTTTTTCTTTCTTTATTTATTTAATTTTTTGTTTGAATATGAAATAACAGGAAATGCTATACATCCATTAACTTTTAACAAAAACTTTTATTCATTTGTGAGAACTGCATATGTATATTAATCCATATTAAATATTTTCTTAACATTCTATAAATATTTTAGAGTAGCTCTATATTTTACATTTCTGTTAGAATATTATCCATTATATATTTGTACAGGTAAATACTTCTATCCAAATGTTTCTTGTGAGTTAGTAAAACCAATGTGACTTCATTACATTACAGTCAACCCACTAATACAAAGTTGAAGGGTTTAAAAATTGACACTTTAGCAATGTAGTGTATATTAAACAAATTTTACAAAAAAGTCAACAGTGATACCATCAACTGACAAAAGCCAAATTTTCTCCCAGCTATTTCACTGTTTTATCTCGTCTTGATAATTTAAAAAATAAACAAACTTATCTGTTACTCTAACATACGCTTTATTGAAATATAGTGACTTCAAGAAAGATTCAATGCTTGGTTTTTTTTTATGTCAGTTAGAGTTGGTTAACTCTAATTGACATAAAAAAACTGAATAGTGGTTAAAGTTACTGGATATAACAGTCTGAACTAGCTACTAAATTGAATCCAGGAACTGGATATGTGTGAAACTTTACAAATCTGTAAATCACCTATTTGCTTGAATTTCTATGAAACCAAAACTATATAAAACCAAAACTGAAAAACTTCAACACCTTTACTTCCCAGCAATACTTTTTAATTAAATAATTTACTGTTTAGGACTGTATGTCCTATACACTAAATTTTTGTGCATGTTATATTGGTATTTTTTGATCATTTGTAAATTTTTTCTTTGTTTTTGTCCTTGTTTGTCATATAATATTAAGTTTTTAAATTATGTAAATTCTGTGAATAAAGAATCTTCACACACCGGGTTAATGTAAAACAATCTCTTAACAAACTTTTAACCGGTGGGAAATATGAATAATTGTCCATGCAAACGTTTTTGGATTCCTCCTGGGTCCTTTTTCAAGCTACAATTCATCTGTAAAAATTCATTAGAATGAAGACCAGCAGTATTTGGAACGAAATTTCAAATTGCAAAATTCAAAACCAAGGTGAATCACGTGCATTCTAGGATTCGTAATCAAAAGTCATTATGTAAAGTCCAATTTCTTACAACGGCGATTTTATGCATGTTTTTAAAAATAAAGAAAAATAAAAGATTATATCATTGGGTTGGAGAGATGAACATTTTAATACCTTAATTATTATAAGTATTTATTAATGTGAATCTTCTTTCTGGAATAGGGCCTGCCATGCTAGAGCAGGCCCTATGACTTTTGATTACAAATCCTAGAATGCATGTGATTCACCTTGGTTTCGAATTTTGCAATTTTAAATATCATTCTAAATACTTTGTTTTTTGAATTTCACAATTTGAAATTTCGTTCCAAAGACTGCTGGTCTTTGTTCTAACGAATCTTTACAAATGAATTGTAGCTTGAAAAAGGACCCAGGAGGAATCCGAAAATGTTTGTGTGCACAATTATTCATATTTCCCACTGGTTAAAGGTTTGTTAAGAGATTATATGTAAATTCTAATTAGAACAGACTTTCTTTCAAACATTGGTTATCAAACTGTTCTGATTTGATATTTAATCAAAAGAAGGCTTATTAAATCAGCTGAAAATGTTTGTTTACTTCCCAGTAAAACTTTTTAATTAAAGGTGGTGGTGAAGATTTTTACAGTTTTGGTTTTTATACTTTATACTTTGGAAAAGGTCTGTTTTTAATTTTAAAATAATTACATTATTTAATATTGTAATTCAGTTGTTTCATTATTTCTATTATTAAAACAATGGATGAGAATAACTATTTTGTAAAACTAGATATTTAATAAAAAAAATTTCCTAATCCTAGTAACTTCTGGTTTCATTGCTAGCCAGATTGCTGAGGCAGTTAAAGCATCTGTCTACTTCTCTGCAGTACCTATATTTAAATTTGGGCAGGTTGGAATTTTTCAAGATGGTCTGTCATGGATGTGTTGGGCCCCATTCTTAACAATTTGGTCATCCCATTGTAGGCTTGGCAAACTCATGACGAGTCTGGAAAACAGGTCCTCTTAGTATTCATTGGGTGGAAAGAGTAAACAAAAAACTTCTGGTCTTTAATATACTGTACATGTCAATTGTTTATTAATTGTTCAACATTGTCATAGAGTACAAATTGCCAGCTATAAGAAAAAGTAATTTTTGAGTTGGAATAAACATCACAGGTATGACATATATCCAATTCCTAATTATTAATAATACAATATTGACATCATAAAGATTGGCCAATGACGAAGTCAAGAAAAAATGCCCCTGGTCATAATTTGGCCAGTGTTTTTTCACAAACTTTGGCTTGTGTGACTTTGGGGAAACTGGAAGAAGCAATGTGTTTGTATTAAATGATGTAATATAATTGTTATTGAATGTAAGAGGTTGCAACAAGCTTCATATTAAATGTTAGCTGATATTTTGTATTAACTGAACTTGTTATAATTAATGATTTTGAGTGATTAGTTTTATACTATATTTCCTTGACACATCTTTTTATTTATTTTTATTTGTCTGAAAGGTTGTCTTACAATTTGACTTTGTTCTTTGGACTGCTAATATAAAAAATTAGAAGCCATCAGAATAGTCTGTGATGCATTTTTGGCTCTACTGCACAATGGTTACTTCAGTTAAAATGAGTTTTGCTGATAACAAGTTGAATTTAAACTTTTTAATGTTTATTATTTCCTGAGGTGTTGTAAGGAACCATGTCCAAGCATTATTTTTTTTTACTTTTATTTTGCTTTTATTATATTTTTGTTTGGGGCTTATGTATTGTTAGGATGAAGGTTTCCTCACCCGTCACCTTAGAAAGTTAAAAACAGAAGATAAAACCAACTCACCGACGAAGAAAAAAAAGCGCCATAGCTAACACTCGCACTCATGTGCATGCCCAAGCGGCAGATAGTAAGTCCACACTGAAGAGGGGGAGACCCCACAAAAAACTTTAGGAACTTGTTAAACCTTAAGAGGAAAAAACATCCTGATAATTGTGAGATCAGCCGGGGGTATACAAATTCGTTAGTACCACTTAATCGGCCTATTCCGTGAGAATAGTTCTCCGAGTTTCGAATCGTAAGATCCGATCGTAAAAAGTTTACATAGGAGAGCGTATAAAATCAGATCCGAACTGCGAAGTTCAGACGTTCGTCAGGATTCCTTGACACCAGTTAATCGATCTTATTATACGCGGATTAACACGCGTTTGCGATCTGATTCGGAATAAATTGAGGAGACATTCTTATAAAATAAAACAAGAGTAAATTTAATAAATCTCAAACAAACGAATACNGACCCTGTGAGCGGGACTCACCTTCCCGTTGTCGGAAAATGGTTTAGGCTTTGATGCATAAACCTCGATTCTCACACAAACGTGGAATTAGTGCATATTCTGAGAATGAATAATGTTTATATGCTGTCACCATCCAGTTCATGCCTGTTTGCACTTACAAAGGTCATAAACTGGGTAAGCAATATGGTCTTATGTATCACTTTCTTGTTCAAGACATTGCTTAAGTCCAATTCCTGGATGCCCTCATCATGTTTAAACTCAGCCAGATTTCACTGGAGTATACAGGAAGTCTGGATATAACCCTCTGCTTACGTTGAATTCATCATATGACCCTTACCATTTTAAATTGACTGACTTAAGAGCACTTATATGGAGAGCATACACTCATTGCTCCAATGTGATAGATCAACAAAAAACGAGAGACTGTATTCAATTAAAGCCAGTAAGAAGTGCAACTACAACTCTATTATCAGTAAGTGATTAAATATGAAATACCAAAATAATACCAAGGACTGCACTAATACTCACAAGTTAATAAAAACAACAATGGTTACAAGATTGTAAGTTACAATACACAATACATAATATATTGTCAATTGGCGATTAAAACTTCATATCTTCAATAATTGATTAAAACCACATTTTTGTGTTAATAAGGTAAAGTCAATTTCTATTTATTATCAAAACCTTGTGAGTGATATATACCTTTTAGGTCATCTTTGATATTGTCAAAAATTCACAACCTCATACTCAAAATTTTGCTCTCTTGAAACCATGTTTTTTTAACTCTCCCATAAAATTTTAGGAAGTACAGTTACGAGGTTTTGATTGCCAACTGATGATATACAAGAGATCACATGTGCTACAAAAAGAGACATTTATCACAGCAGAAATCCCAATGTATATAACACTTTTTAAGAAATGAGAAGGACTGTATGGACTCTAGGAGGATGCCCAATGATTATAGGATTCCACTCAAAAGATAATGGAGACAACCAACAATGGGAATATATTGGTGCAAGATATTTTCTTATATTCACAGTATCATTTATTCCAGGCATCACATTTTCAAGATCATTTTATGGTCAGTGGAAATTTTTTCAGAAAAAAATGTCCAAGATAAGTCTTATTTTTTGAGTTTAATTCAAATCTAAATTCAAAAATGACCATATTCCATGTTAAAAATTTGGCTTTCTGTTCTGAATAGCACCCTTCTGGCCAGTACTAAGTTAGAAGTTGAAAATATGACTATTTAATACTGTACGTGATTTATGAAAATTTTTTGGATTTTTAATGAAACTTTCCTTGCTTCATTTTAAAAGGGGTGTAAAGATGGTCTGGATCATCCTGTATGAGTCATAGACTATGTTATGTATTATATTATAAATATGCATACATGATTATGTATGCATATTTATAAATGTAATTGTATAAAAAATAGCTAAATTATTNATTATGTTTGTTAACTGATCACACACTGTAATGTGAATATTTTGAACATTAATTATTATTAAATGATATATAAATGAATTATATTTTGAAATTAAAAAATTGTTTTATGAAAAAGTCACTTTTGTTTTTTTTTTACAGTTTATATTGTATTTAAAATGCTCTTTTATTTTTGAATATTTTTCAATACAGAAATAAATTTCAAACAAAGAAAAGTAGAATATTTAAATAAAGTAGAGTCCCACAAACTCAACTTAATGTGGAGTGAGAAGGTGATGCATTACCAAAAATGACAAGTTTTACAAATAGCAATGATGCTAGTCTAAATAGCAGAATTTTTGTAAAAGTATTATATGTGTAAATTTGTAGTTAAAATATTCTCAAGACAAACTGGATGTTAGGAAATTAGATAAGGAAATATATCTCTTGATTTCCAGCATTTGTTGATCTTTCACTAGGTGGAAGATAAATGTTTTTAACATAAACTTACATATGTTAAAAACAAGACTCAAGGAACATTAGTATATGAAAAACAGGAATACAAACAGCACGGTCTTAGACAGCTATGCCAGGGAGCAAGACATAGAGTTGCATGGGGAAAATGCAGCAGTAATCCACCCAATAGAAATTGATACTTGGAACGATAGAAATATTTAAAACACAAAAAACAAATGTGTATTAATTTTAGGGATGAGTGTGGTCTAGCTACAGCATGGAAATGTATTTTTGAATCATGAACTTTGACACTTATATTAGTTATTTTTATTTATTTATTTGATTATGTTTCATTTATCTTAAAATTTAAATTTTAATTATTGAGCTTTTATTTTCTTTATTTGAATTTATATTATATTTTTTAAGTTTAGAACTTCCAAATTTGTAAATTTGTATTTTGTTCTATTTTAATCTCAAAATGCTATTTATGTATTTGAGTCATTAGTCTTACCTGTGAAAAGGTCAAAAATGATTTTATGGTATTAAACTATTGCCAGAAATAAAAAGGTTGTTTTCTTATTTAATGTGCAAATTCATAAAAGCACCAACTATGTACCAATTGTGACTATTTCTATATGTAGTTAAATTTTAATTTACAAAAATATTGACTATTCAATGACTTTATTATTAGTGCGTAGCATTCTTCAATTAAGTCCTCAAACACATTTGTTAATTGATGAAACTGTTCTCAGTCCAGGACAATTGAACAGTACAGGAATAAATAATATTTCTGCATTGAATCATCTCATAACATGGCAACAAGTAGAGTATGATTTCAAATATCACAGAATTCCATATTCTTCAAATATATCTGTACTTACATTATCTCAAGGAAAATCTATATTGTCCAGTGACTGTCAGATTAAACTTTCTGCAACTTTGCCTCAAGAAAATTGGGAAAAATATTTTACTGAAGTAGAAAATTATTTGACTGGAGAAAATCTAAAAAGTTTTCAGAATTATTTAACACTGTTAAAATTAACAAATTATACTTTAGATGAAGATATACAAAAGGTAAGTTTTTAAACATTTTTAAGAAGAATGAATAATTTGTAATATGAATAAGGAAATTAAGATAATTAAAAGTGAACATTTAATTTACAAGTTAAAAATGCTTCATTTTTTTCCAGATTTAGAAATTATTGATTGACTTTTATTATTAGTTTTGTTATATTCAATTCAAAGTAATTTAAAGAAATTATTATTGAACCTAAATCCTTCTTAAAGACAAAAATTTACATTTGATAATTTATAACTTCCCGTTGTCGGAAAATGGTTTAGGCTTTGATGCATAAACCCCNCGTTTTTGTGATCTGATTCGGAATAAATTGAGGAGACATTCTTATAAAATAAAACAAGAGTAAATTTAATAAATCCAAACAAACGAATACAAATAATCGATAACAACGATTAAACGACAAGCTAGAGCTTACGACTTAACCTATGCTAATGCGCGTAGAGAGAGAGAGCTCACACAATTATTCTAAACATACGACCTGTTTCGTTGTCGTCGTCTTCGTTACTGTAGGTAAAGGACACCTTGTAGATAGAGTTCATATTATTTTCATATGGGAGATCCATTCGTGCACAAAATATAAAAATATCACTTTTACGTGTAGACTCGGGACTTAGTCTCTCGGACTCCGTTAAGGGCGTTGGCCATCAGGAGGGAAACGTANCTAAGAAGTTCAATTTCAATAAATAGAAATCAAACATCTTCAAAACAGCAATTTTTTATTTTAAAAAATTTTGAATTTTTTTTCTGTATAATTTTTTTTATGTAAGTAAAATTTTTCAGAATTGGAATAATTATTTTCTCATTTTATGATTAAGTTTTATTTTTATCATTACATTAGCAAAATTAATTATTGCTAACTAATTGTTTTGGGATGTCATTTAAATAATAAAATTTTTTTTAATTTGCTATTTACTTTTGTTAGAATATTTATTTATTAAATTCACTTTGTGACAAGTGTACTCTTTTCCATGCAGTTTTTCAATCTCTATGTAATTTGTTCTAGTTTTGTGATTTTAAATTGAATATATATCATTCTGTCTTTAAGATGTTAAGTTTTAGAATTTTTCCTTATCAGATTGTAAAATTTTGTGGAAAGTAACCTTGAAAATTTATCTTTTGAGTAATTAAAACAAGTTTATTTTTTAGAGAGAGAGAGAGAGGGCATTGATTCTAACAGAAAAATTCTTTCAAATACAGTGGGTGATCGGTTAACGAACAAATCGGATAACGAACACTTTCGCGAAAGATTTTTATGTTCGGACAACGAACACATGATCGGATAATGAANTAATAATATTTTTAAAATAAACATAATGAACACAGGTGTCTTCGTCTGGAATTGACGGTAAAAGTGGACATAGTTCCGTCACCAGTGTGAGAGTCTTTGTGGCATCACTTCTGTTGGCTGACTTCTTATAGTTGCAATAATTCAGGTATCTTAGAAGATCATGTGATGTCTTCTTGTTTCAAAGAAAACACCTGCTAACAGTTCAAAGTTCACTTTGCAGTTCAAAATGATATAATGTGTCTTCTTCCTGTATGTTGACACACTTCTTTTCTTTCCTAATTTACTTCAGCATAACCACAAAAGTTCAGGTGGTTGAGTTCTTTTTCACCAAAATATTGTCCATTTTAAAGGTAGTATGTTTACAAATACATATCTCTAATAAAGTCTCTCTCTCTCTAAATACTACACTAAGTCTTATATCTAGACTATTCTATATAATATTGCGTCTATTCTAATTCAATCACTTTAGTTTATCAATTTGAGTGGGGTGTACATTCCTTTAAATAAGCTTTTTGTTATTATTAGGAAAGGTACTTACAAACTAAAGATATATATAGCTAAAATCGATCATTATATAATCAAAAATTTTCAATCAAGAATGAAATGATCATCTCAAAAAGCAATTTTGAATTAAAGTCGATACGGTCGAACTAAAGTCGATATGTTTGAACAAAGGGCTTCTTTGTCTGTGTTGAGCTTGAAGCTTGTTCAGTTGAGCTTCCAACAGGTTCAACTATTTCCGTTTCTTCTTCTTCTGTATTATTTCTTTGAGGAATTTCTTGAAGTGGAATGTCCTGTTGTGACAGTTCCTTGATCCTCTTTTGAAATCTTCGTTTCCAACAAATATGCTTGATTATATAATAGGTGCAGATAAGTAGAATTAATATTCCTATACTTCCAAGGATAATCCATATGTATGTGATTGGAATTGTTGGAGTGTTTGATATAAAAAGATCTTCATTTTCTTTCAATAATCTATCCAAATCTTTCTTCATTTGCTCGTATGATTTTTCTGCTACCTTAATATCATCATCTGTTTGCTTCTCAGGATTCTCCTTATTCCTCTCAGGATTCTCGGTAGTAATTATACTCTCCTGCAATTTCTCTAATTCCATTCTGGAAAACATTGTTTCAATTGGAGGTATAATAAACTTAGGACTACTTCTTATGTGAACAGTTGATCTCATGTGAAAATGTGAAGTGAGGATAATTCCAGGTAAGTATCCTATACATGTATTTGGCAATCTTATGATTCCAACATTCTTCAATTTACTTATATTAGAAGGTAATGCATGCAAGTTATTTTGTTTAGCAGAACATTTCACTACTAATACTAATGTAGAGGGTGTAGAAAATACCCATGTTCCTTGCTTGTCTATTCTTTTAAAAATTGGATAAAATTCCTTTATGATTTCTTTGGAACAAAGTTCTGTTACCTTCTGATCATTTCCGATGTATAAAGAATATTCGCAGCTCTGATGTGGAGCTCGAAATATCGGAACGTCCGGTGAACAAACAGCAAACTGTGATATTTGGCAAACAGCCAATTCATGATGACGTAACAACATGTACGATTGACGATCCATTGACAATGCTAAAATGGGATATTCAGTCTTAAAATATGCATAAGCTTTCAATACAGGAATATATGTAGGTAATCCCAAAATTTCGTAAGCATCGAAATATCCACTAGGCGTTTTCAATGGCATTTTTGCGAAAATTCTTAATTTTCCTGGAAGTGCGATAGCAACTGTAGTAATCCACTGGTAAAATTTAAAGAGAGTGTCAGCTTTGACTTGCTCTATCAATGAATAACCTTCCGGAAGTTGTGGTTGTATTTCTCGTAACGTACGATACATCACTTCCTTTGAGATAAAATACGAGCTTAATTTTCCTTGCTCTAAAACGTCAATAGCTTCTCTTAATTCAATTATTTGTGTATGAAATTCTTGCATCGCAAATTCTATATTTCTCATGATAATTTCAAATGCTAAATCATATCGATATATTTTTAGTAAGTTCTCGAAGGAATCTTGTCTTCTTGACAAATTATTTATTTTCTGTCTGTTGTTCTTACTTATTCTCAAAGTATCGTTTAGAAGAGTCGCTTGTGACTGTACTAAATGAATTATACCTTTATTAATACGTTTTATATTTGTAATTTCTCCATTTAAAACTTCGATATCTTCGGATGTAGCTGTTCCGAATAAAAACTTCAATGCTTTTCCTCCTACGTCGATTAATCCTCTTCTCTTTCTACTTTCTTTATCAAGTGTAACTAATCCCTTTAAATTATAATAGTCTCTTTTGTATTCCGAGAAAGATGATATAAGTATTTCGTATCCATTTGTAGGTAAGATCCATCTTGCTTGATCCTTTCTTTTCTCAGTTGATGCTCGCTCTCTGTTTACGATCATGGTTCTTAACGATTCAAGAGATTGTGTTAAAAACTCTACTTGTTGATCAAAATGATCGAAATCGAAATCATGGATCAATGTCCAATGACTAGATGTCATCAAAAAGTTCTCTTTGTGAATGAAAATGACACCTTTCTCGAATTCGTTTACTTCTTGTGCGATATAGCTCCATTTTAAGTTGATCAAGATGCAAATTTGGAAGACGAATGTAATCGAGGACCTCATCTTCGTGTCTGATCTCATTATTGGAAGGTGTTAGTATGCTTTCTTGAGAAATGAGCTTCGTCTTGTCCTTTTAATTTCAGGAGAGCATTCTCCACCTGTAGAAAATAATTTAATTGTTATAATATAAAGGGGAACTCCCTTATCTTCAGAATGTATATTATTCTCTTTTCTCGGATTTAGCTCACGAAATATGTATATACAAACTCTATCATTGATTCATTAATTCCTTCACTTAGTACTATTTAACATTATTTCTAAATCAACTTCATAAACCCAACATTTTCGATATTTCTTTGGGAAGAACTTGATTTACTAATGTGGACGTAATAATTTTCTAGTTTCTCGATGGATTGCGTCATCTTCCTTTTCCTGTCCTGTATAGTTCCGCAATCTCGAATACTTAAAAGTTCTATCGAGTTTTTCTATTTGCGTACGATTTCATTTCCTTTCTTTTTATTTTATTCCTTAGTATTACTATGATTTATTTCACTTCGTATTCCAATATAAAAATTTCATCTAATTATTTTATCCGACTGATTTACATAGGATTTACTATCAACTTGAGAGGTAAGTTCAAGTGTTCGTAAATTCCTTATCGTTTGGTTTAAGCTATTCCTCAATTATCTGTTCAAACTATTCCTTAATATCTTATATCCGGAGAGGGAAGTAGTATGACGAAGTGAGCGATAGATACAACACTATCTCTACATTGGTAAGTGATTTCCGATTTAATTATTTCCGATTATTATGGGGTTTTTCCCCATTTGTTTATCCCTCATAATTTTGTTCGGATCCATGAACGGATAGTTCTTATGTCTTTGAAACACAGCGATGGGTATTTTACTTTTATAAGCCTCCCTTTTTATCTCCGTTTCCTTAATTTCTTCTTTTTCTTTCTTATCATTGTCCTTTTTAACTTGTCCTGACAATAGGGCTATTAAATATATCAATAGGCTTATTAATTTATAAAGTTCCGTGATGGTGGAGCCTTGTAAACGGCTCTTTCCTGTTTTGTGTGTGTGTCCTTTTTCTACCGTATGCCTTAGTTCGACATTATTCATTAGATCCTCTTGTTCACGAGACTTTGACTCTTGGAAAGATTCTGTTCCTTTCTTAGTATCCTGTCTAATTTTCATACTTTCATTTAGTTTTGTTTCCTCAATGGAGTCTCTACGAATTTTCTTTTCATTATCTTTGTTACGCCCAAACTTTATATCTGTACCCATATTATTTTTCAGTTTAGTCAACTTACGCCTGGCCTTTTTATTTGTCTTCCCTTTCATTATACCATGTATCTTTTTAGTTGTTCGATTAGTTATGTGTGCTTGTAAATGGGGTCGGCGGTGAGGTGACACCCGCACACTTCGTAGTATACTAGCTTCTGAATACTTCACGTCGACTTCCTTTCGATTTCTATCTACTCTACCAAACTTCTTTTTATAATAATTATCTCTTGGTGACTTAGATGAGCAATAATGTACTTCCTTTCCATTTTCTAAGATTAATCTTTTATTTTCTCGATCTATCGTGATATTCCCTTCTATAAGGAAATCCTTTCCTAATATACCATCACACGGTATAAGTTTTTCCGAATCGACTATTCTTGCGATTCCTTTAAATTTTAATCCCCTTAATTTAAATGTGGGCAGTGATATGCCTCTTAAGAGAACAGTTTTCCCCGGACTAGTTTCCATTTCTTGCGGCTCAGTATAATGTACTGGGGCTTTATTTCCTAGTATTCGTGCAATTCGTGTTGATAAGAGCGTATTTTTAGCCTCTTCATCGACTCGGACCTTTGCCGGTACATTGTTCACATATATTAATATGTAAGGATCTCTTTTTATGCAACTGTTCGATCCTCCCTTACTATTTTTGCTTTTCTTTTCATATTTGGGTGGGTTTCTCTGATTACCCACAAAGTTTACTACACCTCTCCACGTATTTTCATATCGAGGATTTCTATTAGGCTCGTCCCTATTCATATTAACAAAATTTGAACGGTGTTTATTTCTATATGTCGGAGCATGAGCCAAGGATAATCCATATG
>NW_019384451.1:766827-769638 GCF_000671375.1 Centruroides sculpturatus | reverse complement strand
TTCTCTAATTAGTCTGGAAACGGGGGACCTAATTCTTGCATTCTGTGAAAACGGGTAAGATTGACTATAATGTAATTATCTTAATCTTCACTATCGTTACTTTTTGCCCACAAATAAAAACCCAGCGAAGCGGGTCCTTGCAGCCAGATTCTAGATTACTTAGAAAAACAGTCTTTTATATATAAAGAAAAACTATTACATACAAATAATAACCCAGCGAAGCGGGTCCTTGCAGCTAGTAAAATATAAAAAAGATAATTACCTTTTTCTTCTAAAACAAATGCTTCTCCTAATTCATTATTAAATATTAAATCATCACTAGAAGAAACATCCATAAAATGCCATTCTTCTTTTAACACTTGATATCCGATATAAAATCTATTATTTTTTTTCAAACTGTATTGTAATATAGTTTTGATTTCTAGCATTCCCGATATCATGTTGCAATAGCAGATGTGAGGATCCGAATTCGGACTTTTCGTGTGTTTATATCATTTCACATCTTAGCTATACTTTCATTCAATAACTGTGAACTTTTACACCGGGGAGTTAAAACACGTCGCGTTATTAACGCGACGTGTTTTAACTTACACTGCGCGTGTTTTTGTTTATAGTGTAAAAGTGTGCTAAATTAGAATTCACCGCAAAGGAAGACAGGATAAAGTAACAAAAGTTGATATAATTTTCCAATTAAGCTATTTCGCGTCTTTATACANTCATTATACCATGTATCTTTTTAGTTGTTCGATTAGTTATGTGTGCTTGTAAATGGGGTCGGCGGTGAGGTGACACCCGCACACTTCGTAGTATACTAGCTTCTGAATACTTCACGTCGACTTCCTTTCGATTTCTATCTACTCTACCAAACTTCTTTTTATAATAATTATCTCTTGGTGACTTAGATGAGCAATAATGTACTTCCTTTCCATTTTCTAAGATTAATCTTTTATTTTCTCGATCTATCGTGATATTCCCTTCTATAAGGAAATCCTTTCCTAATATACCATCACACGGTATAAGTTTTTCCGAATCGACTATTCTTGCGATTCCTTTAAATTTTAATCCCCTTAATTTAAATGTGGGCAGTGATATGCCTCTTAAGAGAACAGTTTTCCCCGGACTAGTTTCCATTTCTTGCGGCTCAGTATAATGTACTGGGGCTTTATTTCCTAGTATTCGTGCAATTCGTGTTGATAAGAGCGTATTTTTAGCCTCTTCATCGACTCGGACCTTTGCCGGTACATTGTTCACATATATTAATATGTAAGGATCTCTTTTTATGCAACTGTTCGATCCTCCCTTACTATTTTTGCTTTTCTTTTCATATTTGGGTGGGTTTCTCTGATTACCCACAAAGTTTACTACACCCCTCCACGTATTTTCATATCGATTATTTCTATTAGGCTCGTCCCTATTCATATTATCTAAATCATAACGAGTATTATTTCTATACGTCTCTCGACGGAAGTCAAATGTTTGTGGACGGTTTCCGTTATAAACTTGTTCCTTTGATCGGAAATATTTTGTATTTCGTCCTCTAACCTCATCCCTTTTCTCCTGGGATTGTCTTACAATTGTATTAAATTGATTTCTTAAGTCCCCTATAGCCTTAACTATTTCTTTCATCTGTCTTCCGGGATCAGATTCCGTTTCCCTTAAATTATCCTCCTTAATCTCGGCAAATTTTTCCTCTTCTTTTATTACTCTTAAAAGACCCCTAGGATGAGAAGTGAGGAGCTCGATATTCTCCTCATTTATTGCTATTTTCAATGCTTGGTCAGAGGTCTCGGGTTCTCTGGACATAATCCTTTTTCTTATCCGGAGGTCTACACCATTCATAAATTGGACTTTCAACCGCTCATCCAATTCCTTTTCCTTTACTCGTTTTATAACTTCTATTTCGGCTTCGTTCGCGCCTTCGTGTTCAATCTCAAGCTCCTCGGCTAGGGCCTGGAATCGTACGGCGTATGTCTGTACGTCCTCATCTCTGGCCTGGACGCACGCATAGAATTTCTGGATTCGATATGGATAAGGGACCTTCTCAAAACGCTCTATCATTATCTTCTTAAATTCCTCATAATCCTCCACGTCTTTTACTCGCCGATCATTACGTACGAATTCCCGGGCAATGCCAGTCAATTTTAATTTAGCTATAGCCAGCATCTGTGCCTTCGACCGTGCTGCTACTCTAGTCACATCCGCTAATGTATCGAAAAATTCTGATACTTTTGGACCTTTTGCGTCCCCTGAGAAGACCGGTAGGAGGGGAATCATTCCCCCTAATCCTCCTAACGTTATTGGATTACCAGCTAACGCCGCTCGCGGAGGTTCTCTATCTCTATCCATTTTAACTTATAGGTAACTTAAAAATTATTTTATTTTAACTTATCAACTAGTTGTCTCTCAATCCGAATCAATCCGAATCAGAACCACTCCTGCGACACCAGATGTGAGATTTTCTACGGATTTTTAAGTTCAAGACACCACTTGTGAAAACCACTTGTGAGTTTCTATTTGGGGATTTTCTTAAGCTCGAGACCACACTCTTGCTACACCAGTTGTGAGATTCTATTAGGGGGTTTTTGTAGTTTCGAACCCCACTCCTGCTACACCACTTGTGAGATCAGCCGGGGGTACTAATCCGAGGAGGATTGTTTGTACCACTTATTCGGCACCCAGTTGGTAAAACTAGTTCTCCAGGTTTCAGATCGAGAGATCCGATCCTAAAAGTTCTTATAGGAGGGCTTTTAATAATGATCCAAATCGCGAGATTCGGATCTACGTCAGGATTCCTTGACACCAGTTAATCGA
>NW_019384451.1:747291-760093 GCF_000671375.1 Centruroides sculpturatus | reverse complement strand
TTCTCTAATTAGTCTGGAAACGGGGGACCTAATTCTTGCATTCTGTGAAAACGGGTAAGATTGACTATAATGTAATTATCTTAATCTTCACTATCGTTACTTTTTGCCCACAAATAAAAACCCAGCGAAGCGGGTCCTTGCAGCCAGATTCTAGATTACTTAGAAAAACAGTCTTTTATATATAAAGAAAAACTATTACATACAAATAATAACCCAGCGAAGCGGGTCCTTGCAGCTAGTAAAATATAAAAAAGATAATTACCTTTTTCTTCTAAAACAAATGCTTCTCCTAATTCATTATTAAATATTAAATCATCACTAGAAGAAACATCCATAAAATGCCATTCTTCTTTTAACACTTGATATCCGATATAAAATCTATTATTTTTTTTCAAACTGTATTGTAATATAGTTTTGATTTCTAGCATTCCCGATATCATGTTGCAATAGCAGATGTGAGGATCCGAATTCGGACTTTTCGTGTGTTTATATCATTTCACATCTTAGCTATACTTTCATTCAATAACTGTGAACTTTTACACCGGGGAGCTAAACACGTCGCGTTATTAACGCGACGTGTTTTAACTTACACTGCGCGTGTTTTTGTTTATAGTGTAAAAGTGTGCTAAATTAGAATTCACCGCAAAGGAAGACAGGATAAAGTAACAAAAGTTGATATAATTTTCCAATTAAGCTATTTCGCGTCTTTATACAGATTCTATTTCGGGAGATTCCAACTTCACGGTACAAACAGTAGCATGCGAAATTACAGCGATAATAATAGTTCGCTGTATCCAAAGCACGTGTACAATACAGATCCCGACCGCGACAATATAACCCGGAACCTTAAATACTAACTTAACACTAATAGCAGAAAAAGGGATAGAATTAAGAAGACAGAAAAAATGGTAGATAAGATAGAAATAGGGATATCTGGGGTTTTGTCCCTTTTTTCGGCTTGTTTCTTTATGCATACTGTTCGGTGGGATAAAACACGTCCTTTTCCTATAACTGGCCAGTTCTCTTCTTCAATAATTAAGATTTTTCCTTCCACAGTCGTCAATACGACCTTAAAACAGGAACTTTTTTCTGAACTTATTTTTGAACTATCCGGTCATTGAAAATACACCTCGTCCGTACACTCTGCAGTCCGGTTTAAAAATGACCTGCTACATCATTTCTCTTTTTTCTCCGGCTCCTGTTTACACCTTTGCTCCTCAAATTTCTAAAAACTGCTCTTCCTACCCAAGGGACAGGGAATAGATAAGAAAGTTCTAGAAGAAAATAGAACAATAGAACTAAAAGTAGAAAGAAGAAACGAAACTAAACTAAAATTAATATTTACATAAATATAGCGTACCGCCACAATAGTTTAGTGCAGTGTTTCCCAATTTTTTTTGTGCTATGCCCCACCTAAGCCTTTCTAAAATTCTTATGTCTCCCTAACATATACAGCGGCTATACGGTTAACTTAAACTCTGGAAAGTCCATTTTCGAATTGCCCTCCTTAGCAATCCAATTGCCCCTTGTGGGGCGTGGACCCCACGTTGGGAAACACTGGTTTGTGGCTAGTGTGACACGAGATAGCGTAGATTACGTTTGTGTTTTTGGAGAGTGTTGAGTTAAATTAAAATAAAAACAATGTCGACAAAAAAGTTTAGTAATGTAATATGGAAATATTTTACGATAGTAAATGACGAATGTGCTATGCTACCTATCTTTAAAATTTCATATAAGTAATGAAATTCATTAAGATAAAAGATCCGCTAAAAAGTAACGGATACGGATACGGATACGGATTTTTTTTTCCCCCTCGGATATCCGCGGATACGGATATCCGGCACATCACTAATAACGACGCTTTCTCAGCACCTTTTTACCTAATATCTCCGTTTCAACAATCCAACATGAAAAACAGACAACAAAGTGAGGCAGTTTTGGGATTTCATACAAGGTATTTATCGACACGCGCAACCTATGTAAACTCTCTCTCTCAAATCGGAAAAACAAAACGTAATATCCTAATATCTAATACCTATCGTAGAAATGTATCTAACAGCAGCCCGAATGAATAGCTTATCGTTAACCATTAAACAGTTGTTACGTTAAAATGTCTCTGAGTAAATCACTTCCGGTGCGCTGTCTCTCCTTCTATCTCGACTCTGATTGCTCTGTTACGCGACCGCTCGCGTGACCTAAATAACGCGGCTTCCGTGTCCGCTGAGACGCGGTGGTGTCATCCTGACAGGGCACCAAAGAGGTGCCGACCCTTCGGTCACAGTGGTGTCAGAGCGGGATCCGATTTACTTATAAAATAACTAAATAGGGGAAAAGATGGAAACCCCGGAAGAAGGACCATCGCGCGGAGCAGAAGGACAAGCGCGTGGAGAGACAGCCGGAAGTTCCGCGGGGGGCGGACTAGGAGGATTAGGGGCCCTTGTTCCTTTGATACCCCTCCTTTGCTGGAGAAACAGATGGACTTAAGGTTACAGATTATCTAGCAGCCATAGATGAGATAGCTAAACTGACTAATTGGACTAAAGGCCAATGCTTAAGCGTAGCGAAACTAAAATTAACGGGGATAGCCCGAGATTACGCATGGAAGGATGAAAAAAATGAAAGCAGCGGACACATACGATGAATTTAAGAAACTTATGATAAAGCGATTCGAGAGGATTCCATACTCCTTAAGGTTTCAGAAATTTCACGCTTGTGTGCAAGCACGTGATGAAGACGTTCAAACATACGCCGTGCGCTTGCAAACTTTAGCCTCCGAAACTGTTATAGAACACAAAAGTGAGGACCCTGGAGAAGCAGCAATCATAAAACGATGTCAACAAAAAGAAGCAGATGAACGATTGAGGGTACAATTTCTTAGCGGGCTAAATGATCGCTTAAAAAGACCGGTAATGTCGAGGGAACCGGACACATTTGATAAGGCAGTACGCGTTGCTATCAGCGAAGAAACTATCGAGAAGTTTACAGGAAGATCCCGAGGGATAGTCCGAACTATAAACAATCCCAATGATAATAAGGAAGAAGCTAGTGTTATAGACCAAAATCAATTAGAAGCAACCTTAGCAAAAAATCCAAGAACAAATAACACAATTGGGAACTTCAGAACGTGGTCGAGGAATTCCGCGACGTAGACCTTCAACATTTTGGCGTCCTAGAAATTATCAAGATTCACGACCACAATATCTGTCTCGGGGAAGACTGGGCGACGACTCCCGAGGGTCCCGAGAGTCAAAAATAAGCGAGGTTCGCGAATACAGATCAACAAGAATCTATATATGCCCCTCGATATAACACGGGGAATGTATCTAATATACCTAGAGGCCGAGGAAATGCCCGAATGCGAACAAATACATCTAACCGACCGGGATATGGACGAATTAATAAAGTAAATTAGAGGAAACTTAGAAGGGAGCCCTTCAGGGACCCGGCTGACCCCCCTCGTTACTCTCGAACCTATAGAGAGAATAATCGGGTTCGTTATCCGATCGTAACGGACACTCCTCCAGAGAGAAGGGAGGTACCTTTTATATATCAACATCGAGGAAGAATTAAGTCATTAATAAGTAAAATTCAATAATAATAAAAGGTAAAAAAAGAAAAAAAAACAACCAGTACAGCCAGTTCCGTTTAACGGATATGGAAAGACAGGCGCTCTGCACTTGCCTGCGATGATCAAACCAAAAATTACTAGACGATGTAGAATAAAAAGCTAATCGACGAACGCGCATCAAATGTGTAATTAAAATGCATTGAAATTCGAAAGAAGCTTGCTGTGGAGATTCCTGAAGTGCTGCGGCCATGACAGTCCACATAAGTAAAGATTAACCGTTTTTTGTTGTAATGTTGGATCTAAGTCTATCCTGCATGTTGATAATTTTAGCATTTTCTATCTTTAAGATCCGGGGATTTCTTTGGAATAGAGAATTCTCGATGTCTATTAGTTTTTTTAAGTTATTAATAGAATATACTAACTTTCTGGTCTTCCTTATGGCTCTGTTTATGCATAACCACTTGACTTTATTAAGAATAAACTGGTTTTATTAATTAAATTTATGTAGAATGGAAAACAACAGAAAGATGCAAAGTCACCAAAATATGTTTTTCCTTTCGGAACTATGTTTAATAAAAACAAAGATACTGTTCAAGGTAAATTTTCATTAAACGTTCATTACTATAATTATTATTATTTCGAACTATAATTACTATTATTATTATTATTTCGAACTATAATTACTTTTGATTATTCTACCGAAGAATTATGGGAAACATCCCAGATTCCATAAGCATATTTTAAACAATATATGCGTTATGTGACCCGAGAACGAATCCGGGCAACTCCGGGATTTTTTCATGAGCTGTTAGTATGTCGGGGCCTCAATCCATACCACTCGGTCGTTTCCATCATGGTCTTGGCCGAACTCACGACGGATACGAAAATATGCCCCATTAGAGTCCCATGGAGAGGAAAGAGTGAAGCCTGACCTCAAGATTTGAAAATATTACAAAAGAAAAATCTGAATTCGATTCTGCTCCTCATAAATTTCTATAAGTACTTCGAGTAGAAGATTCTTTTCGATTCTCATTCATATTAGTTAATTCATTGTCTATTACAGTGTTTCCCAAAATTTTCAGACTACTGTCCTCTTTTGCTCCACGTATTTCTTATATACAGTATATATTTTTTGCTCAAAATGAATTTTTGTCCCTCTGTTTCCCTTAGTTTCCTGCTTCTTCTTGAATCTTCTACCGTCCTCAAAGAAGCGGTAGCGCCCACTTTGGGAATTACTGATCTATCAGATCTTTGCCTGAACCAGTTATAGGTTTGGTTTTATTTTCGCCATTGCAACTCTTATGTCATTTGTCACGTCTAATCTGTTTCGGGATTTTGTTCTAATAGCAAGTAGTGTGGAAAAATCCGTCTCACACTCATAGGTGCTTGCGAATAGCATCATCACTCTTAGAGCCATCTTTGCAACATCAGGATAGGATTGTCATTTTAATCCAAAAATCACTAGAGCGGACACATTTTACGGACTTATCAAATCAGTAAACTATTCTTGAATTAAATTGTCCTCCGAAGATAGATCACTAATGGAGAAGTACCTACAGGTTGTTGATAAATCGATAGTATTTTTTAAATTCTTGTAGGTCAGGAAAATAATGAGAAAGTTCTTCGCTAAGAATTGATACACGTTGCTTCATCACCTCAAGGATATCGTCAACGACGTTAAGCTCATTTTCATCAATATATGTGTTTAGCTATGGAAATGGGGCAAAGTTCTTTATTAACTTTGCCCCATTTCCACAGCTAAACTGGTTGCATGCCATAGTTCGAGCTTTATTTTGAAAGCTGTCAATTTTTCATGACAATGGAGCACTGAGATCTCTTTTCCTTGCAGTACCAGATTGATGGAATTCACGGATTCAAATATGTCTACCAAAAATGACGGGACAAAGAAAACGGACATTAGAGAATTTTGCGTTTATGTCTGGTTTAGCGTAAAATTATTGCATTTCTTCAAGTAGTATGAAAACTCTCTTCAAAACTTTTCTTTTGGAAAGTCACCTCACGTGGGAGTGCAACAAGAGTGTTTCAAATTTGAAACCACTTTCTTTGCATAACTCAGAAAACAAACGAGAGTCAGATAACAAACCAGATTTTCTGATTAGCTCTAAGTTTAGCTCTTAGTTTTTAAGAATTTACACGTCGGCTTTTTTAACTCTTTCCGCCCAGTTTTTTTTTATATTTAATTCTTTTCACCCTGTGGAAACTAAGATGACCTCTTTTTAGCAAGCTCATGGGTTTGGCCAGGCCCACAATGGGGCGGCCGGGTGGTAAGGGACGGGGCCGATGTATCCGATCGGACCATCTGCAAAAAATTCCCGAGGATTCCAGATTCCCGGGTCCTCCAGAGCAGTAGGTTGCCGTCTTGACCGCTAGGCCATCCGGGCGTCTGACACGCCGGCTGTTGAAAATCTGAGAGATAGATAGTAACTGAAACGTCTCAGATTGTTGACGCTTCACAATATGTGAAAGATTTCTGGAAACAGTAGGCCTAAACCTACGACGCACACGCTACTGGATTCAAGAAGCAGTATGCCTAAATCACTATACCAAGTCTCAGAGGAACTAAATTGGATTCCTCCACGGGACAGCAACCAGTGGCAACAATCGCAAATAGCACAAAATTTCATTTAAGTGACTCCTTCACGGTTTCCCGGAGACCGGGGATCCTAGTTTGAGAACCGCAGATCTAAATAAAGGAAACTTCTGAAAGTCGTGGCATAAGAATACTGGAAGCAGATTTGACAGAAAGACTCAATGTGTGAATAAAGTGCACATTACACAGACTACAAATACAAGAAATTTTGGATGAAGCAATGTCACCATGTTAATAAATGGGAAAAATAAGCATCATCACAGAAAAAGGCTTTGAGCTCAAAACTTCTTGTATTTGTAGTCTGTGTAATGTGCACTTTATTCACATGTTGAGTCTTACTGTCAAATCCGCTTCCAGTATTATTATGCCACAACTTTTCAAAAGTTTCCTTTATTTACATGCTTTTGCTGGACTTTACTTTTTCAACCTGGTTTCACTAGTTTTTTATGGAATAATTTTTGTGTTTTGATAATTGAAATAGTGACTCGTAGCCGAAATCATACATAGTACTTCAGCATTAGTTTTTATTGTAAAACGTAAAATTAATAAATTTTAAATGCTCACTAATAAACAAGTGAAAACCCCTGAACACTAATTCGCGCCTCACCAACGGCCACGTGGGGTTTTCTTCAAGTGTATTACACTTAAATCTTGTGGCCGCCAGCGCCAGAGATCCTGAACACTGACTGGCAACACTTGCCAAGATCACGAACTCTGTCTGGCAACACTTGCCAACAAGAGTGGCTGGCAACGTCAGAAAAAAAAAGGCGCGAAAGTTCGTTGGATTTTGTCCGGGTGTTGCCCGANGACTAAAATCCCCTTTTATTTCAAAATTTCGTCCAATCATCGTCCAGTAACTCTTTCGTGAGAACGGATGAGAGGGGGATGAATGAGGGGTAACCATTTCCCATCTGAGCGAGATTTTTAACCAGATACGGGAAAAACAGAGGATGTTCTCTTCGAATGAAAGGAAATGACATTTGTCATCTATTTTTCCCATGTCTAAAACACTAGTTTTTTCACACAAAATGAAGTAATATTTTGTCGATATTTTAAACATATTAATAAAAATTCAACAAATTAGACCCAGGGCCTTTTGGATCTCACATAATTGTTAAACAGAATAATGTAAAAGGTTAACAACATAGTGTCGGGAATTAAGCTACCAGATAAACAAGAGAAAAGTTAATGTTACATGTAAGTATGTAAATGAGGGGAGTGTCTCACTTAGAAATTGTGACATCACCTCACACTATAAAAAGCGTACCTCCAGTGAAGACAGGAGGGTGAACTCTTGCGGATAACAAGCGTTGATGTGCTTAGTATCAGTGAATGAAAGGTGTCCAATAGGAAAATAGTCCAAGGTGATTGAAGTATTCGATTTGTGGATCGAGGATAGACAAAGTCTTGAGTTGAGAAAAAGGTTCCTAGTATAATTGAGGTGACGGTTAGGTTCTGTAGTTATAAGAAATTTTGTACCTAAGTTTAAGGTTTGATTTTGTCGGAATTCCAAGGGGAATAGTTTTAAGTTAGAATTAGATAAAGTTTTGTCGGGTTGACTGTTGATTGATTTTTAATTGAATAAATTTGTTGATTTGTTGTAAATATTGTACATAGTTATTTCTAGAACTTTATTAAACAGTTTTTATCGGTTTTTTGACTAACTTGGTCCTTAATTAACTCCGGTGCACGCAAAAAGTCCAGGCCTGGCAAAAATATACGCGAACCCATGTAAAGTACCTGTCAGGTAACAGCTGTTTCCAGTACACGGTCGTATCAAGAATTGTTGTAGAGCGAGAAGGTAAAATATAGTACTTTACAGTGTGAGAAAGGACAAGACGACACTTTTAATGTATTGTTTTGTTTGAAAAAAATTTTTTCAAAATTTTATGAGTTTATAACAGATAAAATTGAATGACATTTTCTAATTGATAAGTTTGTGAGTTGTAGATAGTTAAATAATCCATTTACTTTTTTCTCACATTATTGCAATTTAATTTATAATTTTATTTTTTTACAGATTTCAATCATTAAGTTGTGGAGAAAAATGCTTAAGTAAAGAAAATTGGGAGACTGTAAAGGCGATGGAAATTGAACGTAAAAGTCGTATGCAGTCTTAAACAAGATATTGTATGATGATATATTCAGTTTAAATTGTCCTAAATATTTTGTACATTCTGAAATTTTATTATATTGATTTTTTATGTATATTATATTTTAAACTCACATTAAAGAATTGATATGTTTAAGATGTAACCAGGATAGTAATTGTAACTAGTTATCTTTGTAAACCTGGCCGAATTTATAATGGGCATGACAAAGACCTTCTTAGGGACTCTATGGGCTCTAAAGGGAGTCTGTTTTTATGCTACATTTTTATGCAAAGAAACACTGTTATGCCATGAAGTGTTAAAATTATTTATAAATTTTACATATTTTACAGATACAAACACGTTTTCCTCTCTTGAAAAATATATCCCTTAATATGATAAACAATTTGGCAAACCCATTATGAGTTCAGCCAGACTTAGAACAGGGAAGGGTGGATGTTGAGAATGGGCTTGATACATCCAGACGGCGCATTGCCTGAAAAATTCCTGGGGTTTTGACTTGTCAGGATCAGTCCCAGGTACCCCAGAGCAGTAGGCTTACATCATATCCTCTTGGCCATCCGGCTGTCAAAACTTTATTATTATGATATATAAATAATTTTTAAATTTTACTTTAAAAAATCAACAGAATATTTATAACGAAATTATTACAAAAGTTGCTTGTAATAATTTCGTTGTGAATTAATGTGAATAATTTCGTTGTGAAGTAATGTGAAGAAATTATTACAAAAGTTGCAAAAAAATGTGAAGTAATTAATTATCCGATTCTGAGTTGTATAAGTCTTTTGATTATATTAATAGAGCTGCAGACCAAAAGTAGCGTTGATCTAAGATTATCGTTGCATTCTAGATTTTCGGGGGGGGGTTAGAGAGTCGAACACATTTCAAAAGAATTAAAATTAGAAATGTTTTCAAAAACAATAGGAAAAACTGTAAAATTTCTAAAATTTATAAGTCAACATTGTCCAAAAACGTGTTTGTTATTTATCTACAAATTGAGCTTGCTGTATCATTTATGACTTTTCTAGCTCTTTTGGAACTTGAAAACACTATCACTGAATAACCGCTACTACAATTAGTATTTTATTAGTACATAGATATTAATTTTCTGACAACTACAGTAAAACTTAATGTTTGTAACTCGAGTATTTCTTTAACTCGAAGAAAATGAAGCACTTGATAAGTATCAATGGAATAGCGTAGGAATTTAACGTCTCCAACTTGAATATTCTTAACTCGAGTTTTCTCCAAGTCGTTTTCACGGTCCTCCGACAATAATTCATGTTACTTTCAACTTTTCCTTTTCGAATTTTAATTTTCATTCTATCCAAAGTGGTCCTTGTTATCGGATTTCCATGAAATTTCAGTTACCTATACAGTACATACCGTCTAACACTCATTAGCAGACAACATTCCAATTCTCTCAACAAATCGTATCTGCAAAACTGTTAGATTCCATTAGTTACATTGAATATTTTGCTGAAAGGTGTTACACAGGCTGTTTAAAACAAAAAAAAAATAACAATCAAAGATTCTTTATTTAATTCAAGAGAAGTAAAAATACAAATCTATTCAGAATCGACATTTTTCACTCTATTGTTTTCAAATTTGAATCATCTGTTAACTCGAAGTTTTTTCTTACTCCTTTGAGTTTCGAGTTAAGAATGTTTTACTGTAATGCTGGGAAACAAATCTGGCGTTGCAATTAAAGTTTTACAAAATGTTCGTAGCATTGTGATTTATCATTGTCTGGCTCATCGTTTTTACAATTGGAGAGGTCCAAACCTAAAAAGATACATTTCTACTATAAAGNTTGATAAGTATCAATGGAATAGCGTAGGAATTTAACGTCTCCAACTTGAATATTCTTAACTCGAGTTTTCTCCAAGTCGTTTTCACGGTCCTCCGACAATAATTCATGTTACTTTCAACTTTTCCTTTTCGAATTTTAATTTTCATTCTATCCAAAGTGATCCTTGTTATCGGATTTCAATGAAATTTCGGTTACTTATACAGTACATACCGTCTAACACTCATTTGAAGACAACATTCAAGTTCTCTCAACAAATCGTATCTGCAAAACTGTTAGATTCCATTAGTTACATTGAATATTTTGCTGAAACCTAAAAAGATACATTTCTACTATAAACTTTCTGTCAAGGAAAGGTAAAAACTGATATTTTGAATTATATAAAATACAGTATTATATCATTATTGTAAATTAATATATTACAGACTGAAGTCTGGTTCGATTTACAGATACTAGAGAGGTTGAGGCGCACATTTTAAATGTGTAAACGTGTACGTGTGACGTTCGGCGCCGCTTTCCCGTAAGCCTAAAAGTTTGACGATGGTGTTTGGAATGTCGAGCGTAATTCCACCGACTATCCAAACACCATTGTCAAACTTTTAGGCTTACGGGAAAGCGGCGCCGAACGTCACACGTACACGTTTACACGTTTAAAACGTGCGCCTCAACCTCTCTATTAATTCGCTAGAGTTCGCTTCTCTTAAAAATATAGAATACTCGAGCGATATAAACGGTTCGGCGGTAGCGAATAAGAGGCGGAAGTAGTATTTGACAGTAGAGATAATAGTAAATATAAGAAAAAGTGGTAATTACCGTTGAGCACCGGGTTGAAGCTGAGTCGGGAAGTGGAAGCGCTTTCGGGGGCGTCCAAGACGGGCGTTAAGGGGCGGTTTACGGGCGTGGGCTGTTCTGGAGCGGCGGGCTGGTCTCGGACTTGGGCCCTCTTGGCGGCCACCTGTTTGGCCAGAACGGTCTTCTTCTCCGACAGAATCATGCAGCGACAGCACTGGCAAGAGCGGTAGCGGCAGTAGCGCTTGTGGCCCTTGTAAGCGTTTCTTAGGCCGTGGTTCCTGCACCTTCCGCATTTCGGGACTCGCCGGTTACTTCCGTCGTCGCTGGCCGTCCACGCCGCTGCTCCGCCGCCTTTGGCATTAACCGTGCGGCCGCCGCCGCCGTCGTCACTCTCCCGGTTATCCGACTCGATTTCTTCGCGTCTGTAGTTAAATGCGGATTAATATCTCATAAAGTGATAAATTATATTATAGAGACTGTTTTGTAAATTAATAGTTACTCATCTAAGAATCTGTCAACGCGTCCGACGTTCGCTTTCGTCCCCATTTGCGCCGTCGACTGCCGTCGCGCCGCTTCCGCCGCTCGACTTAACCGCGCCTCCGACGAAAGTGGCGCTCCTAGCGGCCTTTTCCTCCCGTCGTTACCAGATGGCGCCACGCCGTTACCGGATTTATCAAACCCGGTTTAATTTACTCCCGTTATAAAAGTGTTTTCCTATAATTCCAACGCGTAATTATCGTTTAATTAATGTTTTTCCCATTGGGCTTTGGCGTTAATTTTTTCTTTCGAAAAATTACGGTAAAAATTCCAAATTAACGAGTCGCCTGCCTTTTTAAATACTAACGCGTTATTTAAGACGGCAACATTTGCCGCGGTTTCCAATAGGGGTCGCCTCTCGCTTTATTTTCGGGTCATCGAAAAATTCGCTGGCGCCATCTGTTATCATATTTTATTAAAAAACTTTTTATATTTGAAGTATTATAAAAAGGCAAAAAGCTCGTCGCGTAATTGAGTGTAACGCTAGTTCAGTCGAGAACAAAGGAACGTGCCGACATTATTTGTCATCCGGGAAATCTGCGCGGTTCTGTTGGAAGACCGCGAACGAATATTAGCGAAAAGAGAGTTTATTTCTACGTCTAAGCCATTCGAGAGCGGCAGAGAAAGTGAAGCGTTTATACGAAACTTGCGAGTTACGTCACCCTTCTGACACCCGACCAAAATTCACGTACCATTCTTTTAGTAAGTGTAGAGTGACGAGAATTCCACGAAACTCGCTACAAATAGTATCGGCTGCGGGTTCTCCGGAATTAACCGAAAAATTTCAATACGGATAAACCGAATATCGATACGAGAAAGCATTTCATTTCGATAAATCACATTACTAATTATCGACGGACGATTAGATAAACTTTTGCGCGAGTACCGTAAAGTTATTTTGCCGGCAAAATAAAATTAAATCATTTTAACGACCGCAGATTTTAGTTTCGATAGATAATGATTGTGTTCTACCTTTATTTTTCTCCTTTCGGTTTGTTTTCTTAGTCTCCGCTTGCAATAAATATGCGGTAGAGTTAGTATTGGTGCAATCGCTTAGCGGATGAAGAATTAGAATTGAATTTTGAACCGATTGTCCTCCGCTCTAATTTACGTAAGTAAGAGTGTATTTATTAAGATACGGTATATACCAATAATTCCTATTGTTCGCTTACAAATACCTAAGTTAGACCATTTTGGTGAGCGACGTTAACCTTTCGTTAAGATGCTTCTTTTTACAACGAATTTTTTACATTAGTAACAAATGATCATTACGTAGCTGTTCCTTACAAATTATTAATCATTATTCATATATATCGTACCGCAATGATAAATTCTGTTTAATATTAATAATTTCGTGGGGTTCGTGTCTTCGA
>NW_019384451.1:734482-742441 GCF_000671375.1 Centruroides sculpturatus | reverse complement strand
CTGTGGCCGCCAGCGCCAGAGATCCTGAACACTGTCTGGCAACACTTGCCAAGATCACGAACTCTGTCTGGCAACACTTGCCAACAAGAGTGGCTGGCAACGTCAAAAAAAAAAAAGGCGCGAAAGTTCGTTGGATTTTGTCCGGGTGTTGCCCGAGGATGTCTGTGACAGTTCTAACCTTTTCTAATAAAGTTCTTTTTTGTTACTGTTCGTGTTTGCCTGCTAATGTTAGATCTAAACATCAGTAGGATTGAATGACAAAATCTCTTATACGCTATTACTGCTTGTTTATTTTTTTGAAATTTTCTCATAATTATTTATTATAATTTTAATACATTTTAAAAATTTAATTAAAATTATATTAATATTAAAATATCTTAATTTGTTAAAAATACCGTCGGATAAATAATTTTATTTTATTTTATGAGATTATTTAATAAATGTGTCAAAAGCGAATATTTGACCGTTTGGTGCGCTGAGATCTACGACGTGTCATTTAGAATTGCGGAAAATGGCGACGAAGCATAAGGATGATAGTAAACATCACTCGTCGTCTCTTTTATTACAGCCTCCTCGTTCTGGTTTTTCTTGGGATCCGATGAATAATAGTGCCATACTGATGCCTATTGGCCAGAAAGAAGAATTATTATCAGAAGGTATGAACTCGTCTTCTTCGCCTTTAAAATAAGGCTATTGATGATAATACAGACGAATTGCCATATTTTAATAAAAGTTATATCTTCAATAGCCTTATTTTAATGAAAACTTTTAAAATTGATAACCTTATTATCATGCGTTATTTACCAGTGAGGCTGTGAATATGTCATTTTATGGGATTTCTAAAATTCTGGTTGATGTGGTTTATTACTTTTAGGTAATTTGTACACACATACAAACAAACAAAAACTATGTAAAAGTAACTTACAAGTTTACTTAATTGAAATTTATTCATATATTCACATATGTAAGTTGATTTGGTTTGAAGATAACTGATGTGATTTAATGTGAGAATTGATGATAAATGAATCATTTACTAGTATTTTAAGGATTTAATTTCTGTGCTAGTGTTGACTTTAAAGCTAGATTTTATCTTTGACTTATGGTCTAGGCTATTTATTCAATTTCTTTAGACTTGTATTGTTGCCACTCCCACATGACAGAATAGTATACATAAAAAAGGAGAAAATATTTATTATATTTATACATAATGCATAAATATTTGTGAGTGAAAATTGTAAGAAGCATCTCCTAACACATCACAGAGTTCAAAAACAAAAATTGGAAATTCTAACAAACTATAAAGGGTGCTATGTAAATTTAAAATGGCAAGTTTGTGTACAATTTACATAGACATTAAATGATGTCTTATGCGAATTGTATTAATCGGATTTTAAGAAAGAAATCCAGCTAATATTACAGGTATACCTCGACTTACGTCGCTTCGAGTTACGTCGTTCCCGATTATACGTCGTTTGTCAAAAAAAGTATATGGAAAAATAAAAATCAAGTTTAAGTCATTTTATTCGACTTTGTCTGTCCCCCACAAATATTGAAGTCGTAATATCACTAGAAAAGTGTTTAAAGCACATAAAATCATATTAAAAAAAATATACATTTACAAGTATGTACTGTATTTACAGTACATGCATTCGTAAATTTAGATTATTTTTTTCTGTACTATATTAAAATCTAAAATTTATTTGTTGGTAAGCTTAAAATAGATCCTTATTAACCATATATTATTAAAAATGCATTAATAAATAAAATACAGAACTGGGAATGGTAATTTATGGTTTAGCCTAGTGACAAGTAGTTTCAGAGACAAGTAAATTCGACTTACGTCGCCTCTCCTGGAACCAATTACCAACGTAAGGCGAGGTATAACTGTATTATTATTGGAGGCCCTCCAGTGGCTGAACGGTTCCATTTCCTGAACACTGGGAGTTCAGTCGTGGGTTTGTGCCTCATTCGGATGGGCTGGCCATGTGGAGTTTTCCGGGTTTTCTCCATGTCTGTAATGCCTGAATAGGTAGAGGCAAGTTACCCTTAGAAAGGCCTCCCAGAAGGCATCTGCCTAAGCAGATTGCCCAAGTGTTGCATTGCCATTATCAAACAAAGTTTATTATTATTGGATTGTGTTTGCAGTCTCTAGCATTTAATTCCCACTTTCTAGATTTTATTGTTTTTAAAGAAAATTCAACAACAATAATTGTAAATGACTGCAGGTATACTTTTTTTTCAACAACATTATAAGGAAACAATGTTAAATGAGAATTTGCTGTACACTATTAGTTGCAGTTTTTGCCAAACGGTAAAAGAGAGGAAAAAAAGAATTATGATATACCGAATAAAAAATAAAGTGTACCCTGAAGTTTTGAAAAACAAAATTAGTCACAGCACTTAAAAATTGAGATATTAAACTCAGCATTATTTTATTAATTTTTTTAATAAACATAAACATGCTATAAAATTTACATCGTCATTAATTATCATCTGATTCTGTGTAGACTTTTTTAAGTAATAAATAAAATATTGTAGTTTCTGTTGCAGTAGTAATTTTTTAATGCTTATAAATATAGAAAAACATGAATAATCAAGCATTTAAGTATTTGATAAGATTTAAGTCTAACTCTAAAGTAAAAAGACCTGTTATTGCATTCTTTTAGGTTTGTTCATTAAAGATCTCAAGATAAGTGTTTAAAGCAGGGGTGTCCAACCTTTTTGTTTTTCTGGGCCGCATTGGAAGAAGTCAAGGAGTTTTGGGCCACAAGTATATATTATATATACTTGTGGCCCAATATACAAGTATATTTAAGGATTAACACGTCTAGATTATAATAATAAGTATTAAATCTTTATCACGAAAAAGGATATTTTAAAAAATTACTTCTACAGACACTTTCAATTTTTACTTAGAATTAGATAAATTCATTTATTATAAAAGAGACAAACGAAAATTTATTTTAAAAACAAATATTTGTTTTATTTGGGTCTCTAATTAATAAAAAGCGACGAAACACCATTTTAAAGTGCATTTTTATTCAACTAATATATTTAGGCTATAAATAATATGTAGTCCAAGAGATAGCCAATGCATCAAATGATAATTTCTACGTCAAAGAAGAAAAAAAGTACCCACATTTGGCGCAATGTAGCCAAATCTTCCAACGTTGGAAGAAATACTAAATAAAGCTGAAGTTGTGACTCAAAGGATTATAGACCCAAATGCGGGGAAAGGAGAGAAGATAAAGAAGTGAGAAAGGTTGAAAAATTAAAGGTCAATATTTGCAAAACAAAAGATCTATTTAAACTCTCTCACTACTTTTTATATTTTGTCCTTTTTCTCCTTTCCCTCCTTCCCCCAAATTTGGGTCTACACTCCTTTGAGTCACAACTCCAGCTTTATTTAGTAATCCTTCCTCATTCACACAGCTCCAAATATTTGAAAATATTTCTTTTCCACTCAAAAATAAAATATGAATAAAGGTTTTCGACTTTGTGAAACTTCTTTTTTGAGTTTATGCGGTTGAAAAAAATAAATAATAAAAAAAATTAAAACATTTGTCGGTTTTGTTTACACGTTTATTGGGCCGCATTGGAACTTGCCTTGGGCCGCATGCGGGCCGCGGGTTGGACATCCCTGGTTTAAAGGTTCTTAAAAATTACTTAATTTTTAAGAGAGAAAATGGGAACTATAAACAATGTTCAGATAGATTAGTTGATTGTATAAAACTTTTTTTAAAGTGATAGTTACAAAAATAAAATAATTTGATTTAAAATATTTAAATACTTTCAATCTGACAATATGAATTGAATATGAATGTTTATTGGAACACATTAGATAAGTAATAGTGTAAGAATCGGTTTTAATTAACTTTTTATAGTTATTCTATGATAATCTAAATATCCATAATGTTAAGCTGATATTTATAAAAGTTGACTTAATTTCAATGTAATAAACAGGTGGTGACAAATATTGTTATTCTACAATGAATACACACAAATTAATTTATAACCCCACTTAGTTTAATTTAAGAAATTTCTTCTGTTGTTATTAAATAAATATTTTTATTTTTTGTTAAATTTTATTTTGTCTTCATATTTTATCATTGTCTTAATAGCTATGATTGATCTATGTTAAAATATATTTGTGATAACTGAATATAAATATTATTTATTGAAAGCATATCTTTGTGTAATAATGAAATAAAATATATTTCAACATATATTCAGACTGTACTCCTTCAATATTATGACACACACATCTTATATTGCTGAGAACCAACTTTATTGCTTTAAACAAATGTTTTCAACCTGATCAACAGGCCATTGTCAGGTTTCAAATTCTCTGGAACGTTTACGATCGTTCTATATTCGAACAAATATGCAGTAAAAAATTTAAATTCAAAGAGGTTTGAACATTTCATCAAAATACCAAAATTTACAAAAATGCAACAAACACTATAAATATATGAAAGTGAATGAATTAAAATAAATAGAATTAAATTAAATAAAAATACAAATATATTAACATAATATATAGAATTATATCGACCATGCATTATGTATTAGATTTTAATGAGCTATTCCTGATCATATACTTCCAGGCCAATGGTAAAACTGTGGCATCCTTGTAATTTAAACATTTGCCAGTATGGCTAAATTTATATATTTGAAACTTTTCTAAACTCAATGCTACACTATTTGGTTTTGCAAAAAAACACAAAAGCAGCAAAGAGATCATACCAGTAGTTGAGAAGTGTAAGGGTGCAACTATGCAGATGCGAATTTAGAGAGAGCGAGAGGTTGTGAGCGATTTAGTTTTCGCAAAGGAAAACCATGCACAAATGCAAAGCGAGAAATAACGCTGGCGAGAGCGAATTTCTGGTTCTCACACATATCTGACAGGTTTTGATATTTATCGCTTCTCGCCACATATTCTCGCTCGCTCAGAAAATTCACTCTCTCGCATCTACATAGTCGCACCCTAAAGGGCTGGAGAAACGCTTGCATAGATATTTATCTGAACAGATTGAGAATGATCATTTTATTACAAAGAACCCAAAAAACTTAATAAATGAACTTCAAGCCCTATCTTTAATGGATGAGGAGATTAGATTAGTCGTGGACTTCGAAAGACTGTATCCATCCATGTGCAGATAGAACCCAGATGTGTCAGTCTTTCCTAAGATATGGAGCTACTTGCAAACCTGGTATGTTTTCATTCATTCTTCAGCTTTGAGGCAGAATCTATAAACAAAGGAAAGGGGTTCCGATGGGCAGTCCGATTCTGCGAGTTAGTTGTACACAAATTAGAACGTATTACTATTATGAATTTTAGGGAGGACATAATCTTATACAAAAGATGTGAATGATGTACTCATTTTATGGAGGAAAGGTAGAAGAATACATTTTTTGAATGAGAGAAGAGATGGCTTAAAACTTAAATTGGAGCAACTTAGTACAACCAAAGTGTATTTTTTTAGGCATTGACATTTCATTCAATAATGGTTCCTTAAGCACAAAGGTAAACATCAAGCCCATTTATGACCCATTATGCATTCCTTCATCCTCCAATGATCCACATACAAGCTTTCAGCATTTAGATCTCTAATTAGAAGGGCATTCCATTATTGCTCTGTGTACAACAGGTTACAAGAGTTAGATATGATTAGAACTGTTGCTAGGACATTGGGATTTGGAGCAAAGGTCATTGAGGGATTAATAAGTTCTTACTCAGATTCTAGTAAAAAAGATGATGATGAAAACTATGAACAATAATGTTACTTACAACACACACAGTTCACTTACAACAGAAGCATGTCCAATATTATGAAAGAAATGGCAGATGACAAGAACATAAGATTACTGTACTGTACAAAAGGGCTTCCACAGTTTATAACTTGCTTAGAAATGACAAAGATATGATCAAGAAGGAAGAACAATCTGGGGTATACAAGATACCACATAAAAATGATCAATTAGATCTGAACAAGGAGTATGTAGGTGTCACCACCAGTAACCTCAGCAAAAGACATTAGGAGCAAATGTATGATGTGAACAAAGTGCAATATTCTATAGCACTATCCAGAGTAGCACAATCAGATGTTTCAGTAGTTGAATGGGCTGAGGCGAGGATTGTTAAACCAGTGCACTCATTGCCTCTAGCATTGAGTTTAGAAAAGTTTCAAATATATAAATTTAGCCTTACTGGCAAATGTTTAAATTACAAGGATGCCACAGTTTTACCATTGGCTTGGAAGTATGTGATCAAGAATAGCTCATTAAAATCTAATACATAACGCACGGTCGATGTAATTCTATATATTATGTTAATATATTTATATTTTTATTTTATTTTATTTTATTCCATTCTATTTATTTTAATTCATTCGGTTTCGTGTATTTATAGTGTTTATTGCATTTTTCTATATTTTGGTATTTTGATGAAATGTTCGAACCTCTCTGAATTTGAATTTGTTATTGCATATTTGTTCAAATATAGGATGGTTGTAAATGTTCAGGAGAATTTAAAATCTGATGATGGATTAAGGAAAGTTGGTTCTCAGCAATATAAGATGTGTATCATAATATAGTCGATTCCATTTAATTGGGGCAGCTGCTTTATTGGGCCACTGGTTAATTGGAGCAGGCACTTTATTGGGCCAAATCTCAAAGAACAGAAACCATACTAATAAATTAATACATAATTTAAATGCTTAATTGGGACATTAGCAGAAAAGGAGTTTAGCAATTTTTGATATATTTTAGGGATCTTCCGAAAATGTCAACATTATGCACACTTATAGCATGTAGACCTAATGGTTGGGGGAGACAAAGCAATTTTGTGTTATGCTTGGATGGTTCGGTCTTTCTGAAGGGATCAGCATAGTAGGACATAACACACCGGGATCCCATCTGAAGCGGACCTGAATGTGAGCTACTTACCTTGCTCCAGATTGGACTGGACAGTCCCCTCAGGAATGAGGGGGCAAAGACCCTCAGACAATTTTTCAGTCTCTTGATCAAGTTGGAAGACATCTAGAGTTTCCTTGGAAGGTGTTGTATGCATGATTTTGTCTAGACTTGGACAGCAGCCATTCGATTGTTAGGACCAGCATCTGGAGATGGCAAATTCTACAGACGCTCTCGCCAAAGTGACCCATCTCCAGGTAAAAGAAGCTGTGCTCAAAGAAAGCCCTTAAGGTAACTTTCGGACAAACCCGGACATGTTTTAACTAAAAATTGAGGAAGGAAAGATTGTGTGATCAGGAACAGATCGAATGGTTAACCCTTGCGTATGTCACTACTAATATTTGGCAACACTAGCATGATGCAAATCGGTTATCTATCGTCATGAGTCTGACATATTTATAGTAAAATATTTTATGTATTTTGATTTAATAAAGCATTAAAATAGGCCTAATTATTATTTTTTACCTACTTATTTATTTACTTATGTATTACATGTTTTATTTTAGAATTTATTATTAGTTTGTTTAATTGGGGCAGCTGCTTAATTGGGCCAAAATGGATTAGTCCTAAAATGTCCCAATTAAGTGAAATCAACTGTATTTAATAAAATATATTCATAAAAAATAAATAAAAAATTTTGTTCTCTTTATTGTGTATATTTTATTTATCATACTTCCTTATCAAGAATTTGATAAATGAAATATACAAGGTCTGTTCAAAAAGTATCGGACCTTTGGTCGGCAAAAATAAATTTATTGACTTTGAGGAACAAAACCCTAATCCCCTTCAAAGTAGTCTCCTTGGTAATGTATACACTTCTCCCAGCGTTTCTGCCATTGCTGGAAACACTGCTGGAACGCATCTTTTGGAATGGTTATCAGCCGGTCCGTCGCATTTCGCACGATGTCTTCTCTCGACTAAATTTGGGTTCCTTTTAGCGGCATTTTCAGCTTGAGAAATAGCCAAAGGTCACACGGAGCCATG
>NW_019384451.1:712501-732957 GCF_000671375.1 Centruroides sculpturatus | reverse complement strand
AAAAAAGTATATGGAAAAATAAAAATCAAGTTTAAGTCATTTTATTCGACTTTACGTCTGTCCGCCACAAATATTGAAGTCGTAATATCACTAGATAAACGTTTAAAGCACATAAAATCATATTAAAATATATACAAGTATGTACTGTATTTACAGTACATGCATTTGTAAATTTAGATTACTTTTTTTGTACTATATTAAAAACTAAAATTTATTTGTTTGTAAGCTTAAAATAGATTTTTATTAACCATATATTATTAAAAATGCATTAATAAATAAAATACAGAACCGGGAATGGTAATTTACGGTTTAGCCTAGTGACAAGTAGATTTGGAGACAAGTAAATTCGACTTACGTCGTTTTTCGACTTACGTCGTTCTCCTGGAACCAATTACCGACGTAAGGTGAGGTATATCTGTATACATAATCTACAATTGGTATTTGATAAGATGACCAGGTTAATAAATATAAATTCACAAAATAAAAGAATGTACAATAAAAGTCTTCTTTTGTCCTTTTCTTATGCCTCAGGAAATAAATCTTATGGCAGGCTACCTTTATTTAGAGGTATCTTGTCCACCTCAATATGCAAAACTTTACAATCTTCCCTTTGGTGTGCCATCACAAGATTTGATAAGTCTGAATTTCTAACTATACTAGATTTAATTTATTTAAACAATATTATTAAGCTATTTAATTTCATAGGTTGATTAAAATTTTATGAAATGAAAACACAAAAGAAAATATATTAATGAAAGAAGTCTTTATATTTGGAAACTGATTTTATATTTTTTTAATGACTGGATTGATTATTTTATAATAAATACATCCAAGCCTTTTTAAATTAACAAGTATCTTTTAAGTCTATAAAAGACTTTTTATTAAATTTATAAATTTTTTTAAATCAATATTTCAAATTCAATATAATCAATGAAAACATTTTGTGAAATAATCATCTAGGTCATTGAAAAATAAAAAAAAAGCAGTTGCTAAAATCAACCTTAGATAGATACCATAATCTTTCTAACAGTCTAATTGGGACAATCTGGCGTAGCAGTTGTCAGTGAATTTGATATTTATATAACAACACTGAATGGAAAGCTCTTGTCTCTCCTTGAATGTCAAATAACAGTTTCATTTTAAAATTTAATATATTTTGTAGAATTTTCCAAAAATTTCACAAACAGAATAGTCACTTTTGTTAAATTGTGTAAAAAAATTAAAAAATATGAAAGATATACATAGTTTTCATGTAGAAATTTTAATTGTAAATATAAATTTAAACACAATTATTGAGTAATTTATTGAAATTTTTGTAAATTGATATATTTTTAAAAAATTCCACACAAAAAATACTATTGTGCAGCTTAAGTAAGAAAGTTTTTGCCATGTCTCTGGCAAGTCTATTGCTGATCTAATAGCACCTTATGTCAAATTCTTATACAGTGTATACAGTGGTACCTTGACTTATGAGTGTCCCAACTTACAAGTTTTTCAAGATAAGAGAATATTTTGCTTTGAGTTGAGAGCTAAAATATGAGTTATGAGCCAGCTTCAGATACCTCATTGCTAGTTGGCTCAGCAAACCATAGATTAAGAAAAAGATGGAACACAGCTGCAATTTTATCATTTTCATTGCCTGTCAGACATTGGAAGAGTAATCTTATAGAAAAACACATGATCAAGGCATTAGTTCACTTCCATATTGTGTGCAATGTCACCATCTCTCATTTTTCGATTTTTCCATCTTTTCTTTCTTTATCTATGCAGCAAATGCTGCAACATTCACAAAACCATTTTATTGCAGTACATTCTATTGTTTTTATACAATATTCATTATTTATAAGTATTGGGTTAAACTAAAACTTCATTTGGTTTTTAGAAAGAAATAAAATATACTATTTTGAAATAAATAAAAATGTTTATAATCCACAATGTATTCACCCTTCTGTTCGATAACCTTATGCCACCTGATGGGTAGTTTCATAATTCCATCTGTGTGGGTTTCTGATTGAAGAAATTATCGGTGATTTTTGATACCTTCTAAAGATGAAATTCTGTGCCATTTAAATTATTCTGCAATGAACGAAAAAGATGATATTCTGAGGGAGCAATATCTGGAGAACATGCAGAGTGACTCAAAACATCCCAGTTAAAGTCTAGAAGGTTTTGGCGCACGTTTAACAATATGTGCAGTCTTGCATTATCATGATGGAATACCACTCCCCATTGATTTGCAAGTTCCGGACATTTTTGATGCACTGCAGCCTTTAGTTCATCCAGTTGGAAACAATATTTATCAGAATTAATTGTTTGGTTGTTGGGTAAAAGCTCGTAATAAAGAACCCCTTTCCAGTCCCACCAAACTGAAATCATTACATTTCTGGGATGCAAACCAGCTTTAGGTTGAGGCACTGGAGGATCACCTGGCTTACTCCAAGATCTCTTGTTGAATATTGTTGTAAATGATTCATTTTTCATTGCCTGTTATTAATTGCTTTAAAAAAGGATCATCTTCATTACATTTTAAAAATGAATCACATACAGAAACATGCTCAATAAGGTTTCATTCACTTAATTGATGGGAACCCAAACATCATAACGGGAAGTGTATCTAAGGCTAATCAAATGTCTGACAACAGATGTTTGGGATATTTTTAAGATGTCGGCTATCTTTCATGTTGTTTTATGCTGATCATTTTGAATTAAAGCAGTTATGAACTCATCTTCTATGGTTGAAGGTCATCCTGGCCGAGGTGCATCTTCGAGAGAAAAATCTCCCCCCCTGAATTTTGAAAACCATTTCTGGCATGTTCAATCAGTTACTGCATCCTCCCAATTATATATATTTTTTTGAGTTTTTGTCGCATTTTTTCCTTTTTTGGAAATAATAGAGCATGAGATGTCGAAAATGTATCTTCTTATCTTCTATTTTAATGTTTTTTTTTCTTAAAAGATAACAAAATTTTAAAAAATAGCTGTAATTAAACTCAAGTAATAAATATGCAAATATTCATAATGTCAACCTAAACAAGTTAAAACTTGATAAGCACGATAGAGGTGCCACAGATGAGCGATTATATAAATATCCAAACAAACTTTCAGTTCAACCCAATACATTTTTTGTTTTTAAAAACATGTAACAAAAAAATTCAGTGTTTTGGGGGTCCAGAACAGATTAATGGTATTTCAATTCAATGGGGAAAATTGATATGACATAAGAGTAATTTGAGTTATGAGTTTCATCACAGAACGAATTAAACTCATAAGTCAAGGCACTACTGTATTATAAATTGGCCATCAAAAAGTTACAAAAGTAATGACCATTTTACACCGTGACAAACAACAATTGAATGCTATATTAAAATTGGATATCTACGCTAGCATTTTAAAATATTCATTACAGTATGTTAACTACAAAAACAACCATTCATACCTTTAAATGCAGTGCAAATTTTTCTGGTTGTGGGTGTGAGTGGTGGTTTTTGTAGTTTATGACGAATGCAGTTTTACTGAATAGTACAATATTTGTTGTTTTTTGAAAATAATTAAAAGAAATATTTATTATGTCTACTGTGAGATCTGTTTAGAAAAAGAGTAGCTGAAAACAAACATGCTATCACATATGACCCAAATAGTTCTTAGCATTGTTTCTATACACTTTGATCAGTAATTCATGTTTGTCATTGTTTTTCCCAATTTGAAGCAGAACTATATATTGGCTCTTGTTCTGTTGCTCTTTGACATAAACTCTCACATAGACTGTGCTTTAATGACTACAATAGAAGCCTAATTGAAACCACCTGTAAAGAAACACCTAGCATGTCCCCCCATAACACTGTTGATTATTCCGTTTTATATGAATTCCATGTTGTACAAGTCACTTGGATTTTATAAATACGTAAGCCGTTCACAGCCCGGCACACATATTTGTAAAATCTAAATGACTCGTATAACATGGAATTGATATAAAACGGAATAATCAACAGTGTTATAGGGGGGTCGACTGTACATTATTTTTGTTAACTAGTTATTAGTATAACTTTATTCATTTTGTTGTCGTTAAATTATTCTATTCTAAATATTCCAAAACAAACTATTTATTTTGTATAACTTTAATTATCATACTTCTTAATATACTCAATTAATTGTAATAATTGTAATTGTATACTGTATATAATTTCACTTGGTAATGCTATAAAAGTGGGGCCAGGTATGTACAAATTTGTATTAATAAAGCAATGATTGATTGATTGTACATGTCCCTGCATATGTTCAAATTTGCATGCATTGCATTTGAGATATCTTAACATTCACCAAATTTTCTTGACACACCACATATTATTGTTTATGGAAGATATTTATAATATAAATGAATAAATATTGAAAAAATTTCAAGAAATTGTTTTATATTATGTCAATGCTTCCTTGCAGTAATGTAACAAAATACAGAAACTGTAAGGAATGTCAGAAAATAAATTCACATTTTAGAAATCAACTGCAGCAAAAAGTTTAATGAAACCAAAAATATTTTCAACCTAAATTGATAGGTCTTCATCAGTTGAATATCCCAAAATAGAACATATTTGAATGATTTCAATACAGGAATATTCTTTTTATTCAAAATTTTATATTTTGTTCTATTCTACTGGTATATATTGAATGTTCTTTTTATTCAAATATGCTCTATTTTGGAATGTTTAACTGATGAAGACCTATCAACTTAGATTGAAAACATTTTTGTTTCATTAAACTGTTTGCTGGAGTTGATTTTTAACATGTGAATTTATTTTTTGAATTGCAGTAATTGATAGCCTGGTGCAGTAAAAATTTTTTAATGCTGATGATCTATTTTTTTAAATAATTTTTTTAATTCATTCTTTTCAAACTGCAGTTAAATAATATTCAAACATGGCAAAAAAACCTTTAAAACAGCAGCTTTTTATTAACTAATCCATTAATTTTTCTTATTCCTGAGGAAGGTCATTCAAATGGCCAAAAACATTCGATTAGTTAATAAAAAGCTGCATTTTAAAGGTTTTTTAACAATGTTTGATTATAATTTTAATTGATAATTTAACAGTTGATTTATTATGATTTCCTATAGGAATTTTGTTTCCCATTCTGCTATGTTTTATTTACTTAAATATTTAAATAAAAAAGAATATATAAGAAATACACATTTCTTTATTAACTGAATGGCATTTATATTCATCAAATAAAAAATAGTCAGATATACTTCTAACCAAAACTTATTTTCATAAAATATTGGGGATTACAATTGTACTATCCATGCTGAAATTTGATTAAGATGTGAAAGTAGAAAACAAAATTCTATTTGTATATTAAAGGAAAGCACTTGCTGACATAGATTTCATATAATCAAATATCATTTTAAGGGAGATAAGTTACTTCAAGTCATTTAAGCTTTTGCTTATTCAGTTACTCTTTTAACAACTTGATTATATGAACATAAATGTTCTTTTTATTTGTTTTATAATAGAAGAATTTTTATTGTCAAATGTAAACCATTATAAATATTGTGATATGAATGAAGAGATCATCAGGTTTAATTGATCTTATAATAAATTAAGAACTCTTGTTAAACAAATGAAGTACGAATGAAATGGAATTTTTCAAAATTTATTTGTATGTGCATATGAATATATGAATGGTTGGGAACCAGAGTGTGTTCATGTAGCAATATATTTTATGAAGCCTTGTTGTTATGCATCATCAGTGTATTAATTGTTCAATGCCACAATAATTCAAGAAATACTCTTTCTATTTTGTTACACCTAGTGCAATTTGATCTAGTGCATTTGACAATCCTTTGAAAATTTAAACATTTGTTAGAACCAGAATGGTTCTAGCAAATGTTTAAATTCATGTTTATCTTGTACAACATACTAGTTCATGTACTCCAATGCATGTGAAAATGAATCAGTATAGCACTTAAGTTGCTGTTAGCTAGTTCAATATTTATTATGTTCTGTAATGCTTATTTCCAGAAGGCATATATGGTATTAATGCAGATAAATATTTGGCTGAGAATATTAAGATATTGCAATAGTTAGAAAAAACACAAGGACAATAACCTTGAACATAAAGTGGCTGTCATTTTTAAGCAAAAACCATGGTGTATGCAGTTCAAACTATAATGTAAATGAGTCTATCAACTTTAGAGAACTAAATGTTGGCAAACAGTTTATAAAAGAGGAATGTTACATTTACCAAAGGAACTGTCACCACTCTACAATGGACCTATTTCTATTAAGAAAGTCCTCATGTAGCTTTTCTAGTTCATTCCATCATCATATACATTTTATAAGAATTTAATTTCAACTGAAGATGAAGATGATGTCAGTGAAAATCCTGGAATCAGCAGCTACAATAGCCTAAATTAATTGTTTGCTAATGGTCTAAATTTAGCAATTTAGGCCATCAGCAGTAGCCTAAATTTATGTGCTTTTTGAAAACAATTTGTTTTAAAGAATTGTAAGTAAATCTAATAGATTAAAATTAAAATCATAGTACAACATAAAATAAATGTATATTATGTTGTTTAGAAAAATGTTCTAGACCTCTGTTAAAATTTGGGTATAAATCTGTAGCCTTGAAAGTAATGTTATGGCTTTGATCAATTACATAAACTGCTTTTGCAACAAATAATTTTGAGATACTTCTGACTTATGCTATAGTGGCTTAAGTACATTTGCTATCTAATAACATGGCATTCTTAGTTGAAAGAACTTTTCTGAAAATAATTTTAGTAATGATTTGAACACTTATTGGATTTAAATTTATTATTTACTCTTAATTTCAGAAGCCAAACTGAAATAAACTTTACAACAGTTTGAGAAAATTGGAAGCAATGTTACATGAATCACTGGTTTTCTACCACTCACATGTAACTATCATTCATATTCATGCAAAAACTATTTGAGACAGAGAGGCAAAAAAACTACTTTAATGATTCATTCTGTTAATTTGATGATATTTTGGTTGTCAGTTAACAATAATAATAATAACTGATAACCAAAATATAATCAAATTAATTAAATTATATTATATTATCATCATTGTATGATGATAATATAATATAATTTAATTAATTAATTAATAATAATAATAATAATCTAAAAATTGAAATGGTGAAACAACAGTCCTTCCTTGGTATCTGTGGGGAACTGGTTTCAGGATCCCCCATGGATGCTCAAGACCCATATATAAGATAGCTTAATATTTGCGTATAACCTATGCACATTATCCTGTATACTTTAATCTCTGGATTACTTAATGTTCATTGTTTAGGTATTGTTTAGGTAACAATGTCTGTGCATGTACAATACAGATGCAACCACTTCACACCTAACTAATTACACTGGACAACAAAAAAAAATGTTTTTGAATGTTTCTTTTATTTCATGAGTGAAATCTTACTAATTTTGGGGTGAGAAAATTGAATATGACAAAGAAAGATTTTTATTAGCTCTAGTTTCTCTGGTATTCAATAGATGATTTTAACAGAATAAGAGAAAACGATAATTTTAATTACATATGCTAACAACATTGAAAGGGCTTTTGCATTTTTTAAAAATTACAGTAACATTCTAAGAGTTCTAAATTAATAGAAGAATACCTGGCAGGTGGTTTGGTGTGAAGAGAATCATGTGGTGACTTCATGAGATCATTTTCTTTTGGCTTGCCTCTTGTAAGTGAGTTCTGGTACATCCCTACACACAGACCAGCAGTAATCTGCAAGCATTGCTTCATTCCATCTTTGTTCCAATACAGAAATATTCTGGTGAAATCTTTCCCCATGTTCATCACTAACAGCTCCACAACTAGGAGGGAAAAAGTCTAGGTGGGAATGGAGAAAATGGATTTTGAGGGACATGTTGCAACTAGGACAACTAGGAGGGAAAAAGTCTAGGTGGGAATGGAGAAAATGGATTTTGAGAGACATGTTGCATCAAAGTTGATGATATTTTTCCAGAAGTATTGTCACCAACTGAGTGTAGTTAGCGTCTCTTTTGTTGCCTAAGAATCCACGAATAATTCCTTTTAAGGCTTCCCAAGCTTCCTTTTTTTTTCCCTCCAAAACTTGGTCAAACGCGGGATCCTTTACAAGTTTTTGAATTTATGGCCCAACAAAAATACCTTCCTTAACCTTTGCATCACTCAATCTAGGAAATTTGTCTCTTAAGTACTTAAATGCCTGTCCTTTCTGGTTCATACCTTTGACAAAAGTTTTCATTAAACACAGTTTGATATGAAGAGGTGGAAGAAGAACATCTTTTGGATCCACAAGAGGCTCGGCAATGATATTTTTCTTGGTAGAGTCAAGATTTCTTGAAGGCCAGTCCGCTTGAATGTAATGTGATTTCCTATCCCTACTGTCCCAAATACATAAAAAGCAACAGTATTCAGTGTACCCCAGTTGAATTCCTAAGAGTACGGCGATGACTTTTAGATTGCCACACATTTTCCACTTGTGCTCAGCATAATTGATTGAGTCAAGGAAGGCTGTCATGTTTGCATAAATATATATACTATAATAGAGTGTAGTTTTATTATATGCTGATATGAGGAGTTTTACTGGATAACCACCAATGAAAATTTGAAATAATTGAAGATGCACTATTTTGTAATGAAACATTTTTTTACAAATTTTACTATAAAAGCTTTCTCATGTATTTTGTATTATTTAGATTACGTCAATCATTTTAAATTATAATTTAAAATGAATAAAAGCTTTAAATCTTTCGTGTACCATACTTTAGCTCTTGCGGACCGCTGGTTGGGAACTGCTGCTCCAAAGCAAGAGCTAATCAGTCATTTTTATAGTGATTTTTGAATTCAGCAGATGAAAATATATAAGAATATGCTAATTTTGAGCCCGAAACAAAATCATTGTTGTCCAGTGTTATTATTATTTTTTAGAACTTATAGATTGCTTTCATTTAATGACCTGAAAGAAAAATACATAAACTAAAACAAACAGTATTTATAATACAAGAAAATTCAAATTTTGCTTTTTGGATCTTTCTGGAATTTTTTTTCTTCTGAATTTTTTTGATCTATGGTTGGTTGAATCAGGTTGAAATTACCCTAATAAGACAGTGGCTTGTGCACTACAAATTTATTTAATGATAATGCTATGTCGTATTTTCACCAAATTTTGAAGTTGTGGCAAAAACAAATGTTTCTAGACAGCTTTCTAGTAAAGAAGAATTAGGTGCTGTATGTACTGTATCATAAATAATAAACTAATTATTTTGATTTTTTTTTTCGTTTTCTGCAAATTCAATTTGCTAGTCAATTTGCTGGGAGCAAATTCACGCTAGAAGAAAAGATGATGATGATTCACACTTCTTAACAATATTGATATTGTATATTGTATAATTTTTTTTGAGTAAACATCATACATAAAATATTTGAGTATTTTTTTTTTCCGGCATGGAACACATTATCATATTTTACATTAATTTATATGGGAAAAATTGTTTTGTTTAACAAATGTTTCGTGTTATAAGTAAGTTTCTGGAATGAATTATGCTCATTAAGCGAGGTTCCACTGTATATGTTAATTAATTTATATAACAATTAACAAAACTAAACATATTTACATAAAATTTTGTTTAACATTAAGCTGACATAATAGTAGAATTAAGTCTATCAGTTGCCTTTTAATTTGAGAGAGTATAAATAAACATAGCATAAAAATGCTTTGTTTATACTCTCTGAAAAGAAAAAAAACTAACATCAGATTTGGTATTTAGCTAAATAAAATGACAGTTAACACACTTATTTATTAAATTATATTATTAATTTCTGAAATGGTATGCAATGCACATTAATAAATAATTTTTTAAAATTAAGAAAATAATTTATTTTTAATTGAATATTAAAATATATATTTTCAGATGGTGCCGAAATAGATAGTTTTGTTAATCAGAGTTATAATACCACCACTTCTATTACTTCATCAAAATCAGATATATCTCTTCAACAGCCAACATTAAATTCCCCTCAGCAAAAGGAATCTTATATTGTTGAACCACCCTTATTTCCAAATGCTCCAAGTGCTCAAATGAATTTTCCTCCAAATTCTGCAAATCAGCCACCACTTGATTATAATATGCCTCCACCTGTTGTTTCTACTACAGAAGTTCAGTATGCTGCAACTAGTACATATTTTTCTAACATACCTGTTCAGGCAACTCAACCATCTATCCCTTCCTCCATTTCCTTTGATAATATTACCACTTCACCACCAACAGGACCACCAGTAGGAGGTAAGTTTAAATGAATGTTCTAGAGAATAAATGTAAAAATTTTAAATTAAAATTATGTATAAATATTAACTTTCTGAAACCCAATGTACTGGTACTAAGCCAAATTATTGCCGTAATTCATTGGGCTATTAATATGCTATATTTAATTATTAGAAACTAAGTAATTTGGTACTAGGGATAATGCTATGCACCATCTCCTATCTAAATTAGGCACCATTTCTTTTCTTTCAAGACATTCTAAATTATTATAATTATTAATTTACATAAGTGATGGCACGTAACATCAACCTCTAGTGCCAAATTACTTAGTTTCTAATAATTAAATGTAGCATATTAATAGCCCAGTTAATTACGGGATCATTTGGCTTAAAATTATCTAGTTTTGCAAAAATGTAAATGCATTAAACAAGTCTTCATTTTGCTTAAAATTAATTATTTTTATTAAAATTTGTAAATAATTGTCATAATTAATTCTAAGATGTAGTTAAAATGCTAAAGAAACTAAAAAAAGAAAGTGTTAACAGTACAAGTAAAACAAAGAAGAAGCTAAATGATAGATTAATATATTATTGTTTTGTGTGTAATTCTCACAAGTGCATACTCTGCAATAATTGTAGAATGGAAAAAAAAAAAGCTTTACAAAACCTGCATCACCATATATATGACATCTCCAGTGGTTGTTGAAAGCATTATGCTTACTGTAAGCAGTTTAGAAGGGGTTTTTTTTTTTCCTGTTTCATTTCCATTGGCAGTTCTCATAGATGTAATTATAAAATAATTTGAAATAGAATATTGAGAGTGAACCTACGAAATTTCATAAATGTCAAAAATACAGAAGGTTATCAAATATACAGAACTTAAACATTAAAACAAAATACTATATCATATTAAAAGTAATTTTATTTTTAAAAATATCTTCTTTAATTGAAATAGAGTTTAAATCAAAGTACATCTTCAAATATCTATTTTCAACTTTTGTGACATTATTCTTATTTTATTTAATCTTGAAGATTTTAACATAAAAAGATTTTTCCTTTGACAAGGTAGAAAAGTTTTTTCTGTCATTACAAAATGAATTCACTGTTCTTATAAAACAAACTGCTAATTCAAAATGAAACGAAAACTTTCTAGAGAGAGAGAGTACTTGCTAAATCTTTCTTGACCAGAATTTTTATTAGAGATAAAATACTTATAGAAATTCAGTTAAACAATTTTAAAATAAATAATAATCAAAATAATGTATTTGCATTACACATATGAAAAATAGATTTTGCAAGAATAAATTACAAAAATTGTGTTGTAAATTTGTTAGTTTGAGGGTTATGCAATTTTCTCATATAATTAAAATGCATGCTAGTTTGGTTAAAGAAATTTATTATATATATATATATTTCAAAATAATATAGTAGACTATTAACAAATATTTAATATATACTTTTGTTCTTCTAATTAAAACTTTAAATCTTAGCACTTAAAATTTGTGATTAATTCAATTTTTATAAGCCAAAATTTTCAGTAATTCATTAGAGTATTTGGGATAATTTCCAAATAAAAGAGGAAAATGATGTTATGGTTTCAAATTTTTTTAAACTACAGTAGTCTTGCTAGTTGGAACTAATTGGGACCAAGTCCTGTTCAGATTAGCCAAATAATTGAAATAATGCAGAAGCAAGCAGTAAAACAGGTCCCGTTTATATAGATCCAACACTATCAATGACTTTTGTTTCTGTTTTTGTATGTAAGTACAGTATAGATCTGCTGTTTTAATAGGCCATGTCAAATACTGATGTATTAATTTTGTAAAGTAATAATACAGTACTACAATAAAATACTTTTTTTGTTTTTTTGTTGTGGAATTCTAAATCTCTTTGTACCATTAATACTATTTAAATTCAACTGGAAAATACAAAAAACATGTTTTGTGAGCTAAAAACTTTCCTCTCTACTGACTGAAACATGTTCGGATTAGCAGTGTTCGGACTAGCGGGACTATACTGTATTTTTAGTACAGGAGCTTAGTTAAAAACAAATTTTAATTATTCTCTTTCTTATTTAAAAAATAATAGTAATAATTAACTTAAGATAGAATATTCTAAATCTAAGTAACAATTAAAGGATTCAAAACAACCAATGATGATGATCAATGAAAAAAAGACACACAAGCTATGATATTCCAGTATTATCTGATCCATGATTATATTTAGCTTTCTGCCAAACTCTGTAGATGTGAATTTAAATTCTTTTATATTTTACTTCATAAGTTTATACTGTTAAAAACTAATGAAATTTTTAAGGATAAAATTACGGTTAAAACATATATGCATAATTTTGTTCTACTTCTCTTCCAACATAAAAATTTCTAATTTAATTTATTTTAAAAAATTAAATATTTGTTATATATTGACTCATTGTTAACATTCCAAATTTTAATTAAGTCAGAGATTTAAATAAAATATTCTTTTTATAATACAATGCATTTAAACCATAAGATATATATTATTTTTCAATAACCTCTGAATTTAATTTAAACTTTTAATTAATAAACTAGTTTTTGTTGCAGTTTATGTTAATGTCGATGGATGATATCTTAGGCATTATATATATAATCAATGTTCATAGCTTTGGGAGTATTTTTCTTGTATTTCTATACTTACTGGATAAAATTATGTTGTATGCCTGTTCATAAATATTGTAATCTAGATTTTATAGATTTATTGAGTTTTATTTTATCAAGATAGCAGAAAATTGTAATCCATACAAATTGGCATCTTTTATAAAAATTTTTTTTTATAACAGTCTAACAATTTAGATTTCATAAAAGTTTTCTGATATGTATGATTTATTTTTTTTAACAAAATAACTGATTTCTTCTGGATGATTTTGTCACATAATTCTTTATCTATTTGAAAGAACCTCTCTAGATTTATTAGATAACTTAATATTCAGTTATTAATGGTAATTAAAATTTTAAAATTTGTAAACTTTTAAAATATTTATTTCAGGACCACTGCAAGATTTTAGACGGAAGGGACCTGCTGTTTATGCTCCACCTCCTAATTTCAATGCTTCTCCACACCAAACTATATTTCAACCACCTTTACCACATGAGAATTCACAACCTATTCAAATGTCTCCACCATCTTTTCAGCCATCTCCTTCAAATTTTGCAACAAGTCAGGAAATACCAATTTCAACATTATCATCAGCTCACCAATTTTCATCTGTATCTGAACAAAACCAACCAGGAAATATATTTTATCAAAATTACAAACCAATTCAACCACATTGGTTTTACATGAGAGTAATTGAAAAGAGAGAGATTTGGTTACCCTTTAGTATGCTTGACTCTGTGAGTCTTGAAGAAGCTTATAAGCAAGGTAAAATAAAACTTTTAAGTATGCAAAAATCACTTAAAAATTAAGTATTCTAAATGTTTACATATTACATTAAAAATAAACTAAACCAATTACTATATTGTACAACAAAAAGTTCATACTAAAATATTTCTTCAGTTATTGAAATTTCTTTGTTAGTGGCTTTTAATCAATAATTTAGTTTTGTTGTCAATAATAAAATAAAATGTTTTGTAACTGTTACAGTATTATAGTAAAATCTATTTAAAATAGAATATGATGATACTAGGCAGAATTTTTTCACTTTGACAGATTTGTTTTATGGAAGGTTATCTTTTTATTAATGGAGAAAATCAGAAAATTGAAAAAATCTTGTAATTTGCTTTTAGAATCACATTTTTTCCAATGAAAGTGTTTTATCTTTCAAAGACATGTTGAAACAAAACATTTATGATTTTCACATATAGCATTTATTTGAAATACATAAGTGGAAAAAACACGCATGGGGAAAATCTGCATAAAATAACCAATGTTCTGGAATATGTTTTATTTTATGATTTTAGAATTTAGCTGCTGTTACACTGAAAAATTCTATCTTACTTAGGTTGTTATATAATTTGTACCCAAAAAGTCTCCTGTTTCTGTATTTAGACAGATTTTAAACTTATAATAGTATTTTGTGTAGAAAATCATTTATTCTGAGATTTATTTTCTATTACTTTCCTAGCTGTTATAGAATATAACATTGAAAAAGTATGGTGATTGGTCAAATTTTTTACCTTTCTGAGTTTTCATTTCTTAATATTTTGATACTCTTCATACCCAAAAATGTAAAGTAAGAAACTTACGAAATTGTGTGGGGGGATTGTCTATTTTGCATTATACTTCAGGATTGGATGAACCAAAAATTTTTAAAGTAGACAGGGTTATTTTTATGTACAAGACATTGATACTATTAAATTTTGGTGATTAAAGGTGGTGAAATAGAAGGGGGTCATGTATCGTATCTCAAGTGGAATCAGATGTAATGAAAATTTTACTTTACTGGCATTTACAATATTCTTAAAAACTATTCTCTATCATCAAAATTAAGCCATTTGCCATTTAATAATAATTAATAATATAAAAATTCTTTTTTTAATAAAAATCTCATAACATATGATACCATGCACAATTTTAACTTTGAGTTAACGTGTGTTAGTATTTTTAAAACTTAAATATTTTTCGAGATAGAGATTTTTATCATAGTTCAATAAAATTACTCTGTTTTAAGCTTTGTTGTTTTTTAAATTTTATATCATAGAATAATTGAAAATTATTGGGCTTTCTAGTTGTTCCTTTAACTTCCTTAACCTAGAGTACCAGGAAAGTTGAGCAAGAGCCCCTGTCAGCTTTTTTTAAGCAGGTTTTTGTTTAGTAGAGAATTGGTTTTAGATTTTTTACTGTAATGATTTAGAGCAGGGCTTCTTAAACTATGGGTCGCGACCCCATTTGGGGTCGCTTAGCGAAATCTTGGGGTCGCGAGATTTTAATGCAAAATATTGAAAATAATTTGTGAGTTTGAAAATGGCACGCTTTGTATCATAGGTTTCGTGAGTTGCGCTTTGTGTCACTTCTGTTGCAGAGAGACAATGATTCAGCAACACTGATTGTAGTGTAAACTAGTGTAGTGTTGTCGCTTTTCAATGTATTCAATGTAGTGTTGTCACTTTTCACAGTTCACTCTTGTGTTACAATGGAACATTGTAACACAAGAGTGAACTGTGGTAGTACACCATTATTGTTTTGGCAAATTTGTATAGGCCTATATCTTTATTTTATATATGGGGGGTCGCGGAAAAAATCACAATCATAAATGGGGTCGCGAATAAAGAAAGTTTAAGAAGCCCTGATTTAGAGTGAACAAGTAAGTTTAGCAATTTTTTTCCTACTGAGTCCTTCCTGTTATGTTGTATAATTTTGTTTGTCAGCAGTCCTTGATGAACTAATTATGAGAAACATTGAGTTTACAGTATTTTATGCGCCCCTCATAATAAATTTTTTTGGTTTTTGAGATGATAAGAATTCCGTTTTTGATTTATAATTGATTTAATTTTGTATGTTAATAATACTTTAATTTATCTATAATTTAACTTGTTTATACAAATCCAGTTATTATAAACAATATCTGAAAATAATATTCAAAAATATAATTGAAGTAATGCATTTGATATGGTATTGTATGATATTCTTTCAATAATAAATAAATAAATCTACAGATATTAAATGCAGTCTATTAAACTTTATAATATTTCATTTTTATAACTTTTGAAATATTTATTTTTGTAATATATAAATGTGTGTCATCTTCAAGTTTAATTTCTAATAAAGATGCATTAAAAGATGTAATTTAATAAAAAATCTGATTTATTATATTTTTTAAATTGATATACTTTGTTTAAACTTTAAAATTGTATTTATGCATTTTAAAGTCTAAAAACCCAAATTCAATAACTGTTTAAAAAATCAATAAAACAAAAAAATTATGAAATTCTTATATTTGAACAGTTATATATCAATAAAATGCATTCAAATAGTTTAAAAAAATTGCAATGTATTAACTAATAACATACCAACTTTCAAAATAAAATTATGAAAGATTTATTATCTAGGAAAAAATAAAACAGTAATTTAAATAAAGAATTATTATGTTAACACATATTTGAATTTTTAAATTCAAAATTAATTTTGAAGTATTTAGAGATACTTGAAATGTCTAAAAATCATTGTTTAATCATTAAAGTTATCTCAAACTAAATGATATTTATCTCAAAAGTGTTAAACGGGTTAGTCTGGTAATTAATTTCTAGCATACTAAAAGTAGCCTAATTTTATTATTCAGTCTGTCTTTATTTTTAATTAACTAGAATTAATGTTTTGTTAAAAGTTTATTTTGTAAATTATATATAAATAAAATTATTTATAATTTTATTTTGTATAGAATTTATTTAATAATAATTTTACTAGTGTATAAGATGCAATAAAATGACATAAATGAATGAAAAACTTGGAAAATTGTTTTATTTTTAGATCCAAATAATGCAGTTGTTGCTACAGATGGAGGAAGATATGATGTTTTTATTGGTGAACGGCTTAGAAAGGCAGTTTATTGGAATGAATCTCCAACAATAGTAAGGAGGTGCACATGGTTTTATAGAACCGAAGGTCAAAATAGATTTGTGCCTTATGAAGAAGATTTCTCAAACAAACTAGAAGTAAGTTGAAAGTAGAAAGAAATTTGAAAAATTTAGTTTCAAGATATTATTATTATATATTAATGTTAATAATAATAATTTTCTAATAAGAGAACAATACAACAGAAAGATAATTTACCTTTCACATATATACACAGAAAAATATTGGTCAGTGCTTTTGAAATAAATAAATCTAAGATTTGTAAAATCTTTATAAGATTAGTAAATTTATAAGTAAGTAATTTTTCAGATAATTTTCCTAAGATTTTATAAATCTCAAGGAAAGACATTATCTGAAGAATTTAATTTTTAAGATGTTATTACTAAATAGCAATGACATTGTTTGAAGAATTTCAAGAAATTTACAAAAGTTGGAAGTAACCAAATTTTACAAGTGTCTGTTTACAAATTTATCACTTATTATGATTAATTTTCTTATATTAATGATGATTCAAGGTCATTCCCCTTCACCATCTGATTGACTTTTTTAAACTACTTATCTTTTATTTTTGGTTTGTTTTTGATTCATGCAGTTTGTGTAGTTGTGTATATGCTTTGTTTATATTGTTTTTGGTTAGTCATTTCTTACAATAATACTCTTATGTTATCACATACAATTATAAGAAGCAGTCTTACTTATTTGTCAATACTTACTTCCCTTAGATAAAGCTAAACTTTTGTACATAGGCTTATAGCATTTTTATCTGTTTATTATTTTAGTTTTAATCCTACCATACCATTATTTAAAAATAAGAATTAGTCTTATATTATCAGATATCTACCTACATAAATTGAGTTCTTTGGTTCCTTTTTAGATGTATTGTGTGAGTGAGCCATATCAACAATAAGATGTGTAAAAGAAAGTTGCAATTGTCATGAAATACATTTACGTCAAGAGACCATTGGAAAGCTTATTACTTTCCATAAACTATGTTAAAACTTGGACTCCCTCAGTCCTTCCTGGTGATTTCCTAGGAACTCCCAAACCCTTCAACTGATCTGGACTGGATTCTGCATAATTAGTCTCTACAGTTTTCCAAAAAATATGTGCTACTTTAAAACTCAGATCCTCACTTCTATTCCCTGATTTCATCCCCAAGTTACCAAACCCTTTGACTGATTTGCACCAAATTTTGCATAGTTACTCTCTGCCACTCTGTGGGAAACATATGCTTCCTTACAAGGTCTGTTCAAAAAGTATCGGACCTTTGGTCGGCAAAAATAAATTTATTGACTTTGAGGAACAAAACCCTAATCCCCTTCAAAGTAGTCTCCTTGGTAATGTATACACTTCTCCCAGCGTTTCTGCCATTGCTGGAAACACTGCTGGAACGCATCTTTTGGAATGGTTATCAGCCGGTCCGTCGCATTTCGCACGATGTCTTCTCTCGACTAAATTTGGGTTCCTTTTAGCGGCATTTTCAGCTTGAGAAATAGCCAAAGGTCACACGGAGCCATGTGGAGAGAATACGGAGCGTGACGAACCACAGGAGTATTGTGTTTGGCGACGAAAGCCCGAATCAGATGCGCAGAATGGGCGGATGCGTTATCACGATGGAGCTGCCAAGTTTTGATCGACCACAGATCCCATCGTTTGCATCGCACTGTATCGGAAAGACGACGAAGGACCTCCTGGTAGTACTCCTTTGCGATGGTTTGGCCTTGTGGTGCGTACTCACGACACACCACCCCACGAGAGTCGAAAAAACTGTCAACATGACCTTTGATATTGCTGCGGACCTGCCGCGCTTTTTTTGGCCTCGAGGATCGTCCCCGAAAGCCTGCTGAATCTTGCGAATGGTTTACACTCGGGTATCGCCAAGGTTTTTGGCAAAATTTGATGTAATATCGCTGCTCACGTTGTTCAGTCATTTTCCAGCTTAGTGAAATCCGACGAGAGCGCACTACATGACCTCACTCATACGCCGATTGCCAACGACTGACGCTTTCTGCAGGCAGGAAAAAATTCAGGGCTGTGCATGACTGTCCCCTCCACAACTCCACCGAAGGAGGCCTCTCTCGCATCATTGGTTTACGCGGAAAAAAATAAGGTCCGATACTTTTTGAACAGACCTTGTATAATGAGGACAATTAAATCCCCTTCCTGAGTTCCTGAACAACACTGGGCTTTCTTTGCTAGTGAACTGATACAAAAATTACTGCTACTGTAACAGAAGTGTTAAAGCCATCAAGTGTATGATAAAGATAAGATGTTGATCTTGATTTCACCAAATAATAATAGTTTCCTAATGGTTTTTTTTAATGTTTTTCTTTTTCAATGAACTTCACAGTTATCCACAGACTCATGCATGCACTGTTTGGTGGCTCTGTAAAACTTCAACAACTCATAACTTTTGATAAATGCATCTTTTAAAAAACATGCTTTAGATAATAGTTTTTGTTTTTGATGCAGAATCAAATATACCATAAAAATGGGAGTTTCCATTTAAGAAAATGAAGTTAACCCCAACTGATTAAAATGGGATACCCTGTATACACTTAGAAACCAAGTTATAAGATAATTCTACATAATGGAAAGTGATACCTCTCTCCATTTTCAGACAACTGCAATGTGTTATAGAAAGGATTCTATGTGGTGTTTGAATGTGAAGTAAGAATACTTTACCATGCCAACATCAGAATGCCACATTAGATAGTGGTATACAATGCTACATTAGATAGTGGTATAGGTTGAATTAATACAGCTTGTTCTGCCTCATTCAAAAGATATTTGATTTGGGCTGATATCCAAAGAGAGCATAGACCATTGAGATCAACTTGTCATTCTCATTGAATCATTTATTATATGATGCTTGTGATGTAGTTTATTGGCTTGGTGGAAATGTCCATTTTCACTAATACTGATAGATATAAGAAGTCTTGGTTTTCAATGCAGTATTTGGATATTTGTCAATTGATAGGAGGCTTTAAAAATGATTGGATAACTTCTTCATACTATTACAAACAACTACTGGCTTAACATGTTAATACCACACTGGATAGTTTGTGCCAGGGGCATGTTCTTCCATCATTATGATGCAGAAAGAATTGAGGTTCATCTGACTAGGCAATCTTCTTTCCACTTCTCAGTGAGCAAATTAACACTGTGCCAGTGTTAATTTGCAGCAACAATAGCAACGAGCTTTGGTGAGCTTCGTAGCAGTGAACGAGAGAGGTGTCCGATAGGATCAAATAGTTCCAAGGCGATTTTGAAGTTATTCGATTTATGGATCGACGATTATAGAAAGTCTTGAGAGTTTGAGGAAATAGGTTCCTAGTATATTGAGGTGACGATTAGGATCTTTAATTTATAAGAAATATTGTTTATAAGTTAAGTCTCTGATTTTTGTCGAATTCCAAAGGGGAATAGAATTAAGTTAGAAATAGATTGATTTGAGTTTGTCGGGTTGATTCTTATTGAATTTCATTGAATAAATTATTGTTTGATTTTTACTAAATACTGTATATAGTTTATTACTAGAAGTTTAATTAAATATTTGATTTTGTTATTGACAAACTTTGTCATTATTTAATTCGGTGCACGCTTAAAGTCCAGGCCTGGCACACTA
>NW_019384451.1:701317-709421 GCF_000671375.1 Centruroides sculpturatus | reverse complement strand
GTCATATGGCGCTGTACGCGGCTTTTTTTGTGCCTGTTCTTTCACGGCTTTCTTTTTTAAATTCTTATAACAGTCCAATAACTGTTTGGTTTTTCTAAGGGTGACACCCGGGATACCATTGAATTCCTTTGTTAGTTCTTCCCATGTGCCTCTCTTCTGTTTGGAAGAAATCGCATTTGTTTTCTTGTTTTCAATGATCGAGTTATATTTTTCGACTAATTCAAGTAGAATTTCCTTCTCAAAATTAAAAAAATTACAGCGTGCACAGCTTTCCATTTCACTTTCCGCCATTTTCTACACGTGTTTCTATTCTATTCTATTCTATTCTATTCATCTCCTCCCTGGTTCATACACGTGTTTGCTTTCAACCAATAAGAACTCTGCTTACAAAAGAAGACTTGTTTAATCTCGAACACAGGATTGATTTAAAATATTAACTCTAGAGTAGCGAAACTCTAGAGTTAAATTTTTATCTGAATACGAAAGAAGAGTAACTCGTAATCTGACTTCGAGTTACATCTAACCTCGAGTTCGTCAACTCTCTGTTTAACTCGCGTTGGTGAATACGGGGGTAAACCCAACATAATCATAATAATTTATTAATGATTGATTAGTAGTAATTATTTTTATAAGAACTATTTTATCATTTTTCAGATTATATATTTTTTAATACTTATTTCTGATCTCTCTACTTGAGTTTTATGCTTTATACTTTTGTGTTTTATTACAGATTTAATGATTGTATAATTATTTAAATTTCAGGATCACTAATCCTTTTTGATATATTGGCACATCAAATTGATCCTAAAGATTCAAATTCATCATCACTTGAAGATAATTTATCTCAAACATCTAATGAAGAAAATTTATCTTTAGAAAAAAGTAAAAATAATGAGGAAACTGCAATGACTCTGGAAAACTTATTTGAGAATTTAGGTCTTCAGGAGTATTTAAGTAAATTTCAGGAAGAGAAAATTGATTTGGAAACACTGGTAAGAAAAGTTGCTAATGTTTTTTTCTGTTAATTTTGTTCTATTTGAGAAAATACTTGCTGACTAATTTCATAATTTGTAAATTTTATTTTCATTTGCTGATTTATTGGGATCAAAATTTTTGAATAAAAAGGCAATACAGTAGCTTTTAAGATACAGTAGATTCATTAATGCCAAGTGGAAGGAAAAAAGAAATTTTTGAGCTATATAAACTATCACTATTTTAATGAGATCATAAATAACACAATACAAGCAATATAGTGAGATTTAAATATGGGGGCTGTTTTTTTTTCAACCACCAATGGTCCATAAAACAAAGACAAATGTAAATAACAAAATGAATTTATTACCTAAAGTTAGCATTTGGAGATGAAAATTGAATTGTTATAACTTTCAAGGTTGGCATCATCAAATGTGTATTGCAATTGCTGATAAAAAGAATACTTTTTTTGGCAATAATGCAGGTATGTAACTTTTTCAGTCAGTTAAAAAAAAAACTGACTTCATCCATGCCTTTTTATTTTCTGCATATTGTACAGGTAATGTTTTGTCATTATAGAAACATTGAGCCTCTAAAGATTTTTTAAATTAATAATGATGGCAATTTTTCATTATCTGTGATATTTGCTCCCAAAAGAAGAGTTACACATTCTTTGCTTTGTTTTTGCTTCTGTGGCATGAATCACCTTTACAGACCATTATTTTGTTAGATATTTGAAAAATAAGTCTGCTTTGTTTTCATTGAAGATAACATCTGAGCTCTAGTTCTTTACAATCTCTGGTAAACTTTTTAATTAATGTATAATTTAAAGTCTTGAAACTTTTTCAGGAACTTGGCACACTAATATTGCTGATAAGAATTAATAAGAATAACTATATTCCATGCATTCTAAATGATTTTTAAATAAGTAAATATTTTATTTCATATAAATGAACTAATGAATCCAATATTGAAAATAACTTTTAAAAAAAAATATGATGACTTAAAATAAAATTGTTACTCATTGGACTGCAATTTGAAAAAATTGTAGACCTATAAATTTTCATTGTTATCCATCTGTCTGTCTGTGTCCTTCCTTANAGTCGTGTCAATAATCATTGGAAAAGTCGGAAAAATAATATAGTACTTTACAATCTGACTAGGCAATCTTCTTTCCGCTTCTCAGTGAGCAAATTAACACTGTGCCAGTGTTAATGTGCTCACTGGAATTGCATACTTTTGTTTCTATTGGATGGTATCACTTAAGATTTATTAACGGCCTGTCTGTTACAACTTGTTCTTGCCAAGGTTAAGATCAATCATGTTTTATGCAGCTGTGATTTTCTGGAATGTATCTCCTGAAAATCATGCATGGCTCTTGCAGTATTCTTTCTCTATTTTTGACAGTGTTGCATTATCCACAGTTTACAGGATTTTTTTTAATTTTCGTGTTGCTCTTGATTTCAATATTATGTGAAAGTCTTTGTTGTTGGTAAAAATCTATACTCTAGCACTCACAATTATCCCATGTTTGAAATTGTTCAGATTGTTATATTTTGCTCATTCTTAACTGGACTTGAATAAAACTAGATCAACATTTCAAGCTATATAATTTATAAACTACACCACAAAACACCAGGATGTGTTAAATACTGCACTCTTAGAACCTATAACTGGTGTGATATAAAAAAAAAACAAAAGATAAAGATCACTACAAACGTTTTTGAACTGCTGTGAGTTTTTCTTCAGGTGTGAAACAGAATTACTGATGGGACAGAGCAAACTCTTAAGGAAATTCGAGAAACATTAGAAGGGTTATGGGAGGCGCATTCTGTCACTGGCCTGACAGGCGTTGATGGACTCTGAACTTTAAGATCAGGATATGTCAATCAGGTGAATACATATGCATCTCACATAACACCTTCTAATGTTTCTCAAATTTCCTTAATGGTTTGCTCTGTCTCATCAATAATTCTGTTTCACACCTGAAGAACTCGCAGCAGTTTGATCTTTGTGGTGATCTTTATCTTTTGTTTTTTTTTTTTTATATCACACTGGTTATAGGTTCTAAGAGTGCGGTATATAATTTATAATATAAAAGTCAACCATGTGATTTATGTGCTACTAGAGCTACCTATTATGTCAAAGGATTCAGTGTACTTAATAAGTTGGCACTTCATTGTGTGCTAAATAATATTTATAATAGTCAATATGCATTTTTTTATAACAATATACCTATACAATATTATAAGTATATGCATGTTATGTACTGATATTATAAGTATTTTAATCTTATGTTTTGTTATTTCTTAGGAACATTTTAAATCTGCAGTTGTAAATAATTTATGGCATAAACGTATTGAATTTTCTGGTTCTGAAACAATTGTCATAGATAATCCAAATGTTATTTGGCATTTCCTGCCCTGTAGCCACACAGATGAATGGGGAAATGTACTTGTAAGTAGTATTGAATTTTACAAAAATAGAATAATAATAAATTCACTAAAGTAACTTTAATTCATAATGTTGTAAATTAAAGGTTCTTGTAATTAATGTGTTTATTTTAAAAAACTTAAAAAAACAATGTATATATTCTATATTTATTTTCTGACACTTGTGAAACCTTTATATGCAGCAAAAACAATTTAATTATGAATATTTTTGATCATTTTTAAAGACTATCTTCAAGTAGAATAAAAATTTTCAACTCAAGGCAGGTCTGGGGACTGCTACGAGTTGAATAAGGCATAACTAGGATTAACATCTCCATATGTTTATGGGGTGCTTAACTTTATTTACATGGATCATTTATTATATCACCATTACATAAATTTTTGTACAAATTTAATATTTACTCATTGTGGATTTTTATGTATTTGTATTTCTATTCTTAATTCAGACTAATTGGCATTCTCTGTTCTGAAATTTATCTGCTGAATTTTATTTTTTCACTGAATTCGATTTTGTATTTTACCTGAAGATGGTCTTTAAAAATGACTGAAAATGTTCATAATTAAAATTTTTTTCCCTGCTTGTAAGGATCATGAGTGTGTGAATTTCTATAATTGCAGTTTCTATTTTTTATGGCTATGCTGGCCAAAACATATCACAAGGCTGTTATTTTCTTTTAAAAAAGTTGTTAACTTATATTAAATTTTAGGAAAATCAAGTTAGGCCTCGAATTGTTAAACGTGGTATTAGTGATTTTGTCATTATTGAAGATGGAGAATCATCAAAAATTGATCACCTGGTATTTGTTGTTCATGGTGTGGGTGCTGTATGTGATATGAGATTTCGCACTGTAATTGAATGTGGTAAGCGAATAAATAATAATTATATTGTATTATGTGCTGATCAAAATAAGGTATTGTTATTGTTTTCTTTTTACATTTTAGTTGATGATATTCGTTCTATGGCATTTAGCCTGATGGAGAATCATTTCAAGCCACATATAGCTGATGGACGTATTGGAAGAGTAGAGTTTTTGCCTGTGTCATGGCATTCAATGTTACATAGTGAAGCAACTGGCATAGATAGGTATTATAACTTTTAAATGAATTACAAGATCTTTGCAGAATATTATAGATAGTATTTTATATCATATATTTTAATGATGTTTAATTACAATAATAATAATGGTATTATTTTACTTAGAGGTTAAGCAGTAAATAACAAGCAAAATATAAATCATAGTATAAAAATTTTATGTTTACTTATAACGCAAAAAAAGAACATACAGTAGAGTCCACTAATTTGAACACTGCTAATCTGAACATGTTTCAGTCAGTGGAGAGGAAATTTTTTAGCTTGCAAAATATATGTTCTTTGTATTGTCCAGTTGAATTTAAATGATATTAATGTACAAAAAGATTTAAATTCCACAACAAAAAAGAATTGTATTTTATTGTAGTACTGTATTAATACTTTACAAAATGAATAAATCAGTGTTTGACATGGCCTATTAAAACAGCATATCTATACTGTACAGTACTTATACACAAAAACAGAAACAAAGTCATTGATGGTGTTGTAGATGAAAAATAAAAATGTAACAATATGAAAATTTATTCGAATAGCTTACTAGCTTTTCAAGTTATTTACTTTTAATTTTATTTTAAAGTTATGCTAACATTGTCTTATAGTTCATCTATATTCTTAAATCAAATCTCAAATTATTGTGCGGTTTGGGAACTCTTACACTTGTTGTCAAATGTAAGTGATCACACTTGGAAATTTTTGACACCAAATAAGTAATGCCTACTACTAGTCATGAGCAAGTTTGGAGATGGTAATAACACTTGGTCTTCTAGGAGACTAGGAGTAAGATGATGGAGAACAAAATCATGAGATGCAGTGAAATATATCTATGAAAAAAATATAGAAAATGAAAAAAATGATGATAAAACTTCTATTTAACTATTTTATCAACACAATTCAGAAAAATTTTTGAACAATTCATTAATATGCAAATTTTTCAAACGGGGAAAGAATAAGTGAAAATTTTGTTTTATTTCAACCTGACAAGAAATTCCAACAATTAAATATTGTTTAAAACAATTTTGGGGGATTTTTAAAGCTCTATTTCACTTTTTTTTTTTTTTTTAATACAAATCAAAACTTCAGATCAATAATCAAAATGACCTCATTTTTAAAAAAGATATCTCACATTGGATCAGTTTGGCACTCCTTTACTTTTGCTCAAAGAAATACTAAAGAAGCCTAATTAGCAATGTATGAAGAGTATTAAAAACCTTATAAATTTCAACAAAATTAGCTATTACACAAGATGTATTTAACTGTCTCTATAATGTCAAAATATTGGTTTAAAACAAATATCATATCAGTATAGAAACTTCCTGATATGAAAATCAGTTAATCACTAATAAATATATAACAACATACTTCATATAATAAATTTTCAAAATATGTGAGATTTATTCCACATTATTTAAAAATTTTTTTTTTAGTTTTGAATAGTAAAATGACTTATCATTATATATGTTTATGACTTTACAATAGAAATTGTAAGTGTATTATTTTTTAAAAGTGAATAAACCTGTTAAAAATTTGGAAAATAACAATGAAAAACTTAATTTTCAATATAATTTTCCACTAGCTAAGAGTTGAATCACTAATTGTCAATATAAAATCATAATCTTGAATACTGCACTTAATACTTCTTATGATTATTTCATTGCATTACTTTTTAGATCTGTCAATAGTGTAGATATAAGAATGTTTTTAAATTGTTTATTATGAAATAATTTTATGATGATTATGATAAAATTTATAATGAAATTGATTTTTGTTTTAGGCGCTTAAGATATATCACATTGTCAAGTATCCCAAAGTTAAGACATTTCATCAACGACACAATTCTAGATATTCCTTTTTACTGTAGTCCTGTTTATTGTCAAACAATTATATCAGCAGTGGGATCAGAATTAAATAGACTTTATGATTTATTTAAAAGTCGCAATCCTAGATTTTCTGGAAATATTTCAATGGTTGGACATAGCTTAGGTAAATATTTTGAATCAGTTATATAAAATAAATATTTTAAAAATATGTAAAATAAATTATACATGATATATAAAGATATAAGATAAATCATGATAAAATTGTAATTCTTTAATATAATAATTTAAATGTTATGATAAATTTAATTTTTATTAATAAATTTTAATTTTGAAAAGATGTTAAAAAATAGACTTGATGATAGATGAAAAAAAAGATCATAACGGTAAAAAAAAAATATGCTGAGATATACTACCAGGAGAAAATCTGAAATAATTAATATTACTATACTTTTTATTGATAAATTTCAATAAATAAAAGCAAAGAGAAATTTGTAGACAAAAGACATTTTAAATTTTGCAACTATCATGCATGTTATTTTTATTTATTCAATTTTTATATTTACTTTATTTTTATAATGGATAAAAAAATCTTGTTTGCATATTTTTATCTATTATGAAAACATACAAACAAGATGTTTCTTGCTGCTATGAATTTTAAATAAATTATTCAAATTGTCATTTTTTAAATTTTAAGTTACAGTCTATAGTAGTAATAATAGATAAATATAATCTGTTGATTATAATTATTTGTATTTAAGTTTATAAAACCAAAGAAACATTATGATTAGTGCAAAGAAAAAAGTGTTATTTTTTGGATTGCTAAGAAAAACAAACTGTCACAAAAATATATTTAAAAATTTTGAATAACTTTAATAATTATTAACTTAACTCCATATTAAATTTTTAATATAGTCTAATGAATTTTTTAAGTTTCTGAATTATAAATTCTAATCATTAAATTTATTACTGTGAGATTGCCTACTTATTAGTACTAAATTTCTAAGCAATGTAATTGGCCCACCAGTGGCCAAATGGTTCCATTTCCAGAACACTGGATTCATGCCTTGCGAAGATGGCTGGCCATGTGGAGTTTTCTGGGTTTTCTCCATGTCTGTAACTCCTGAATGTGGACTAGTTACCCTTAAAAAGACCTCCCAGAAGGCACTCCCTAGGCAGATCTCCCAACTGTTGCATTGCCATAACTTAACAAACAAACTAAACAATTTAATTAAAGTATAGCCTAAAAATAGCTTGTAAAATTTGTGGCTGTTTGATTTATCATTATCATATTTTTTAGCATTAATAACAAATTGGTATTATTTTAATTCTTCAAATTATAAAGTAACTAAATAATGAATTTTTATCTTTATCATTGATATATGATAAGTAATTGATAGATTAAATGCATTAATGACATAGCTGAATATAATTTAAAAAAAATTTTTTTAAATTATATTCAGAACTAACACAAAAGTAAAACTAAAGAAATTTTTTTTTAGTTTTACTTTTGTGTTAGTTCTTAATTATGTGAACATTATTATAATATTCATTTAATACTTTTTAAATAATAATAATAATAAGATACATGCAGGAAATGTTACATCATGCCAGAAACTATACAACACATCACTTCTGGTTGCAAGCTCTTGGCACAGACAGATTATTTACACAGATACAATCAAGTAGCAAATATAATACACCAAGAGCTTGCAAAGAAACACAAATTGGTAGACATTCACGAATCATACTACAAATACATTCCACAGACAGTA
>NW_019384451.1:683153-698998 GCF_000671375.1 Centruroides sculpturatus | reverse complement strand
GTTAAGGCTTTTATGTCCAACAGATGGCGCTACGAGTACGACGCCCTAAGTTTGCTTTTCTGTGAGGCATTATGCTTTTCTGTGAAAATGAACTAAAGCAGATCATATTCTATCTATCTATATAAATAAAAATGTAATGTTCATTTGTTCCTACCGATTCCTTTGAAATTTTGACACAATGCTGCATTTGAATACGCACATGTTTTTATATAATATACATGTCGAAATTCAACCCCACTGAAGGGAGATGGTTAGGATTAAGGCTTATGGTAAAGAACTCTGCTTCTATTTATACTATTTATACTATTTTAGATGTGGGTTTTTGCATTTTTGATTGCGTTTTAATAGGGTACGTCAACAGATTGTACACTAAGAAGAAATTTTTCGATATTCCCCCCGCGGGGGAGAGAGACAGGATCAAGGCTTACCGTGAAGAACTTGGCTTCTATTATACTATTTTAGATGCGAGTTTTTGTGTTTTTGATTGCATTTTAATAGGGTATGTCAAGAGAATGTACACTAAGAAGAAATTTTTTGAAAAATTCCCCCATGAGGGAAGTGTTATAAATTTATATTAGATACATTTTGAGCCACAACAACGCATGACGGGATCTGCTAGTTGTTTATATATTTTCAAAAGTTCATGTTTGTTATGTAAATATATTCTAAGAGAAAAAATATTATAGCCTCTTTCATTTATTTCTTCNCCCATGAGGGAAGTGTTATAAATTTATATTAGATACATTTTGAGCCACAACAACGCATGACGGGATCTGCTAGTTGTTTATATATTTTCAAAAGTTCATGTTTGTTATGTAAATATATTCTAAGAGAAAAAATATTATAGCCTCTTTCATTTATTTCTTCAAAGGTCACTCATTGCCTTAATTTTTTTTATCATAAGCATTAATTCCCCCATGGGGGAAGTGTTATAAATTTATATTAGATACATTTTGAGCCACAACAATGCATGACGGGGTCTGCTAGTTGTTTATATATTTTCAAAAGTTCATGTTTGTTATGTAAATATATTCTAAGAGAAAAAATATTATAGCCTCTTTCATTTATTTCTTCAAAGGTCACTCATTGCCTTGTATTATAGTTAATAAAGAAAAAAGGATATAAAATTATTAAAAACTTTTATATTTTGTAATTATAGTAGAATCTTAATTATCTGAGGTAATGTGGACTGATGCTACCTTGGATAATTGAAAATATGAATAAAACAGATGGTCATGGCCATTTTGGATTAAAAATTAAGAATATAAAAGATTTATTTGGTAGCACTTTTAAGCCTCATTTTTTTTATATTTTAGTGAATTTAATCGTAGATAATAACATGTTTTTTACATTTATTACACAGCTAATATATGTACAAAAGTTTTAAGAATAAAAATATGTATTATTGTAGTGACATTTTAATATGAATAGATTGCCTCACATTGAAGCTAAANCTTTATCCACACTTGCTGAAATGTTATCGATGATTTGTATGGTGACAAAAAGCAATTTCAGCCCCACTAACTTCTGAATTGGTAGTACAGTCATTGATTGGTCAAGCTGTCGACTTTCTTTAACATAAAGGTTTGGGAATTCCAAACTTCTTATGTTAAAGCCCATCTGTGGTCGGCTCTTGCCAAGTAGCTTGTTCGGCAACCAAGTTATCATACAGCAACTGGAGCAAATATGAGTTTGAAATTTTGTTTGCAAACCAAATTGTTCAAAAAGCAATGAGTTTGAAGCCCAAGTTTGGCTTTTATAAGTATTGAGTTTTTGCACAAACACCATCTGTGATGATACACTATTGATAAACTTGTAAGCATAAAGGAAAAATACCAATGTGCAAACTTGCTAATGTAAGAATAGAGAGACAAGCATTTTATATGTAAGTTTGAAATAATCATTTTCTTGCATTGTTGTTAATTTTATAGAAAATTATAATTTGTTCATTGATTAAATCAAGTCAAGCTATGAATTTTGTAATCCATAAATCTAAAGCGCATTAAAATAATTTTCAAAAAAGTTGAAATATTTATATTGAAATTTCAGACTTAAGTTTGAACCATCAATTTTTTTTGCACTGGGATCACCGATATCTATGTTTTTAACTGTTCGAAAACTCTCTCTCTCTCTATTAAATTTAATAATTTTTTATTAGGAAGCAGTACAACTTGGAGATAAAACATCAACTGATAGTACCAAAACTGAAGTGATTTCTGAGAAACAAGATATGAAATCTCATACAGATTTCATGGATTATGGAATGGGAATAGCTGGTGCAGGACCTAGAGTGAATTTTCCAAAGTAAGAATAAACATACAGTACTGTACATAAATACATATGAAATTGATCTAATTTATAAGAAAACATTTGTAATTATACCATGCAATTTCTAATTGAACAAATGAGAAGAGCTAATATAAATTTCTTCCTTAAAGTATTCAGTGATAAGTATAAATTTTGCTGAAAAGAACAAATCATACAAGGAACACACCAATAATTGACCATTCCAACTTTATTATACCAGGAAATGCATTTCAGGCCTTCTGCTCCTCGTCAGTTCTTTATTACAGATGTTTGACTATTTCTGACAATTATATTAGTGACCACTGGATGAATCAAATTTGTATTTATAAGTTGATAAATAAAAATTTACATTTACTTTCATTTTTATACTGGTAGGTAACCCCTTTTGTAACCCCCTTTTTTATTATTATTATTATTTTTTATTTAAAAATATTAGATACATAGCAAAACAATTGCCTTAAATACTTGGACTATAAATCCACTAATTTTAATAATTAATACTAAGTAATTTGCTATTAGAGATAGGCATCATCTCTTATCTAAATTAACAATTATAATTTTTAAATAATTTAGAATCATCTGGAAGAAAAAATATAGCAGATTTATAGCTTGAATATATGGCTGTGTGTTTGTTTGTTTGTGTGTGTGTGTGTAGTACGATCCAAAAGTTCGGGGACTTTGTGTAAAATTCCTTACCTTAAAAAGTTTATATTGCTGATGCATAACCACCTTCAAAGTAATCATCTTGGGCAACGATACACTTTTGCCAGCGCTCGTATAACTTCTGGAAGCCATTTTTTTTAAACCTCCTGTAAGGCCTCCTGCAATTCTGCTCTCACCTCATCTAATGACACAAAACGGTGTCCCTGCAAATGCTTTTTTATTGATGGAAACAAATAAAAATCACACGGGGCTAAGTCTGGTGAATAGGCGGGGTGTGGAAGCACATTAATTCACATTAATTTGAGTTTTGGTGAGAAATTGTGTGACCATTTGGGACTGGTGCAGGTGCGATGTCATGCAGAAGGTATCTGTCTTCACTTTGCCAGATCTGTGGCCATTTATGATGAATGGATTCCCTCAAACGATGTAAAATGTCTAGATAATGCTCCTTTGGGAATAAATTCTGAATGAACAATTCCTTGAGAATCAAAAAATACCTCCATCATGACTTTCCCTTTGCTCCGATCTGCCAGAATTTCTTGATTGCAGTAAGGAGGGTGATTTCCATGTTGAAGAAGCACATTTTGATTGGATATCAAATAAATAACACCATATTTCATCACCTGTTATGATGTGATTCAAAAAAGCTGGATCCTTTGTCAATTAAATCACCTGATATTCTCATTTGTTCTTCCTTTTGTTCAGAAGTCAAAAACCAAGAGACAATGTGCTGAGACACTCGGTGAATGTTAAGATCTTCCGTTAAAATACACTGGCAACTACTGTTTGATAAGTGAGTAGCTGCAGTAATTTTTTTCAAGGGTTTGGTGATGATCTTTGTAAACACATTGAGAGATCAACTCAACGTTTTCCTCATTCCACGAAGTTGAAGGTCAGCTGGAGCGTTCATCGTCTGCAGTGGATTCTCTGCCCTCTTTAAAACACCGATGCCATTCGTACACCTTTGATTTCATCATGGTGGAATCACCATACACCTTTCTTAGCAATTTTAAAGTCTCCATAGGTGTTTTACTTAAATGCTGACAAAATTTAATGTTGCAGTGCTGTTCTTGAAACTCCATTTTTATTACATCGCAGAACAAAGGTAACTATCTCCAGAAGAAAACAGCAGCGCTCGCAGTTTAATTATGTGACATGGGCAAAACCAACCTGAACACATAGGGGTGGTTAGAATCCATTTCATACACTGTAACTTCAAATACATGCTTTTATTGTCATAGATTACTGCAGTTCCTGAACTTTTGGATCATACCATGTATATATTAGGCTCTTTGAGTTGTTTAATATATACTTAACAAAAGGTTATTATAAAATATTACTTTTAATTTTATTTATGAGCTTATGAATACAAAGTTCATTCATCCAGTGATTACTAACATAATTTTAAGAAATAGTCAAGCATTTGTAATAAAGGACTGAAGATGGGCAGATGGCCTGAAATGCATCTCCTGGTATAGTAAAGTTGGAATAGTCAGTTGCTGATGTGTTCCTTGTACAATTTGTTCTCTTCAGCAAAATTTATACTTATCACAAAAGGATCTATCAAGAGAATGAGTAGCAATTAAACAACAAAATTGGATTATTTAGTTAATGTAATAATTAATTTTAGTCAAAAATATAGCTATATAATCAAGAATCACTGCCATGATTCCATGTCAAATAAATAAATATGTATGTATGTATGTATATATATACAGGAATCAGAGTTGCCAATTTTCAGGAGTTAATTTCTCCACCCCAAACACCTAAAGTAATTCTGAATATCTTGTTCAAAAGATAATTGTTTTCTTAGGTACTGTGCAAAATTTCAGGTTTTTCTATAAAAGGATTACCAAAATGTAAGCAATTGAAAAGTGCAAAAACTGCCAAAAACAGCTGTATATTCTTTTTCTTCATCTTGCACTGGAGATGCTCCTAGAGGAAAAAATACTGAATCTAGGAAGCTCAAATTTTAAACTTGAGCCTTTCTTGTTATCAGTGAGGTGCTCATGAAGATCTTAGAGCTATTTTACTTTTATCATTTAATTTTATGCTTATTAACACGTTTAACACCATACGACGCGCGCGCCGTCGTAATGGAAATTCCCGTACAGCGCCATACGACCGCCGGTAGACGTAAACAATGTAGTTTTACTCAAGGTTAAATTTCCCTGGCCTCGTACGACGTTTTCTGCATGCTTAGTGCTGGCCTCTCGTGGACATCTATTCAGTTAGCTTTGAACGCCGGCGGCTGTATGGCAAACCGGTTCTAGCTACGACCGCCGGCGCGTCGTGTGGCGTCGTGACGCGGTACAAGGTCGGCGGTCGTAGTTTTTTTTAAAAATAAAACTCTATTTTATATCTGATAGTGGTTTATTTTAATAGTAAATTATTTAAAATATCGAAAATTAGTTTAATTATCCTCTTTTATCGCATATAAAGTAAATAATATTATTAAAAAAAAATTAAAGTATATAAGTGCGTTTTAATATATATTTACAGAAAAAAAACATCATTTACAGTCGAAACAAAGTGTGAAATACTTTAACACACAGATGTAAATACTTTTAAGTAGGGAAGGACGTCTAATTACAGTGGGGTTGTAAAATTTATTGCCTGGGAGAAAGCAGTGTCAGGTTCAAGGTCATACGACTCCCCGGTCTTTGTTTATATATACTTTTCTTATCGTCACTCTCCTGACTGTTGTACATCGACCCTTTTATTTACGTTATATTCAATTATTAGATATCAAATTTTCATTTTTTGGCCCCCCTGACGGAAAGTATCATATTACAACAAGCAGTTAACGTGTTAAGGATAGCTGCATTGAAATAAATGATTTGTATTCAAAATGTTATCCAGAATAACAAACGTTCAAATTTATGCACATTAAAACTTTTCATAACAATTTTACTAAATGGTATATTGAAATGATTTGGTTGAAGTGCTGACTAATTTCTATATCAGTGTTTCTCAACCTCTAACGAATCGTTGCCCCCTTCAATGAAACCGTTCGTAGTATCGCCCCCTTCACTTCAAAATTCCGATGTTGAGGGCCAAGGCTAACGGCAAATTTGTACTGCATTGAATAGACTAGTGACTAGTATAATGTTATTTGTTTAATTATTGTATGATATAACAAATAAAATGTCTAATTATTCTTAATATAATGTTTTACTATATCGGCCAGAAAATTGTTTTTAGCCCCCAAAATATAAATTGTTACTTATCGCCCTCTCAACGTGGAAAAACGCCCACATGGGGTGATATGCCCCATTGAAAAACACTGTTCTATATGATCATTTTAGGTTTTACATGAGGGAGAATGGAGTAAAATTCTTTGGGTTTGGGATTCACAGGTCTGAACATCATCTCACAATTTTTTATATTTTTTTATTTCACAATTTTTTATTGTTTTTTATGCACTAATTATTACAAAAGCACTACTGTAATATAAAATGCTTAACAGTAGGTATTGTTCCTTATTTTGTAAAAAAGTAATGTATTCCATAAAAATAACTCAAAATAAATTATCAAATAATTTATTTACTTGAGGCTCATGTAAATTTTTTCCAAGGTCTGATGATGTCTCTTGATGCCCCTACTTGAAGTAATAACACAGACACTAACCAAAAACTATTGAAATCCAAACAAAAATATCTGAGATGTAAAGAAAAATTGTGTCAAGTAAAAGATTATGACAATTTAGATGATAGTCAATTTTTTTCACTTACGAGATTTTCTTTGGTAAAGATAAGCTTGGCACTTTGAAGTGAAATGTAGAAAACAATAATATAGGAAAAAATTCTTGTGGGTATCATTTAAAGCTCAGTCTATCTTAACCAAAGAAAGTCAAATATTTTTTTTAGAAGTTTGTCATCTAAATTAGTATAATTTTTTACTTGGTGGATTTTGTATTTCATCATATTTGTTTTGAATTTCTTCAGTTAAATAGCAAGTTTATGCATTGGTATTTTATATTAAAAATTGCTAACATTATGACTGTTCTTATGGTTATAAGTATAAGCTATGTTTTCCATTGTAAGCTTTTGTTATAAAATATAAGGTTGTAATGATAGCCAGTTAGATTAGTCATTTGCTTATAATGGAGCCATTAAAATGGTGCAAAAGATTGACATCACTTTTTCAAATTTGGCAAGCAAGAAGCCTTTCAATGACCCATGAATTATAATCTGAAATTAATGTGAGAATCTGCGGTGATGAGTCTATTACTTGATTCACCTTTATGTGAAGTCGGACTCGTGAAGTCCACTCACTTTGTTACTGGATGGCTTTACACGTAGTTACGTAAGATTGGGAAATATTATGTCAACTAAGCATAAAGCTATCCAGGAAAAAATAGACATAAGATTTCCCAATCTTATGTCTATTTTTTCCAGATACCAGTTAAGAAGTAACGTGTCTTAACTTGCAATGATCAATTTCTATTTTTAACAATGCATTAAATGGGAGATGATGTATAATCTTATCGCATAGCGCGCGTAGCGAAGGGGTCGCAGACTCATTGATAGGGTGACTGTCCTTCAAATTACAGTTAAACCAAAGTCAATTTAACAATAACAAAAGTTTAATAAACAAGATAACATAGTGATTAAATACAAAAAGAGAAGAAACTATATTTATGTCGATAACTAACTGATTACGTTGCTAGAGAGACAGAGAGAGAGAGTTTACAATATTGAGTACATAATACCTCTTGTAAACAGTCAGATGTCTTCGGATCCAGTCTGTTTGAACATTGGGACAACGATTGAGGATCTTCCTAGGAGGTTGTTTTCAGAGGAGAGATGGATGAGAACTGGAAGATGGTAGAGTTGATGGACTGAAGCTTGGCCCCCCCCAGAGTTTTGAAAGGAGAGTTTTCCTTGAGCCTGGGATTTCTGTCCTTTTTATCTCCAACTCCCCTCCAATTGGGGGGTAAGTCTTTCCTATGTTATGAGATGTAAAAGCTGCGTCTCACGAGCAGCTATCTCATCAATGGGTGAGATGTACTTGCAGATGTATCATCAGCTGGCAAGATAAGATCTTAATATGGGAAATAGCTAAACTGGACAGAAGTTTTATTTCCTTTTGTATCCATTTCTCATGCATAAAAACAGCTTAATTGTGTTAATTATTAAATAAAATTTAGAGAAAGGCTCTTCTTATGTCTTCAGCTTCTCACATTAATATAAAAAATGTTCCAGAAGTTAAAGCTAATGGTTTGATATAAGACTTCCTGTTTCTTATCATCTCTGCACAGATTTATATACAGAATAATTTTCCATTCTTCCAGATCAAATTTCCAAGATTTATAACATTTCTTATTTGACCATTACAATATATCTCTCAAAAATTTTTTTTGTTTTGTTACTTTTTTGAAGTTATAATCATTGTCTCTCAACAGCCTTGTTTTCAAAATGTAAACAGTCAAATTTTGGTTTTTGAACTTAGTTTGTTCCTAGATGTTATTTGAAAACCAATTTGTTCTAAAACTGAAACAAATTTTCCTGTAAGAAACAATATAAAATGGATTAATCCATTCCTGATTCCCAAAAAAGACCTTTTTTTTTAAAAAGATAAAAAATAAAAAAAAAAGCTTTGTTTTGGGGGTCAGGAATAGATTAATCCATTTTGCTGTATTTGCTGAATTAAAATGACTACAAGTGCAATGTACTATTATATAGCAAAATAATCTGTCACCACCAACAGAAACTGAAACTAACATTTTATCAAGAAGTGTTATAGATACTAGACTCTGACTACTGGGATGAAATATAATCAAGACAGACAAGTACTTTATCCACACTTGCTGAAATGTTATCGATGATTTGTATGGTGACAAAAAGCAATTTCAGCCCCACTAACTTCTGAATTGGTAGTACAGTCATTGATTGGTCAAGCTGTCGACTTTCTTTAACATAAAGGTTTGGGAATTCCAAACTTCTTATGTTAAAGCCCATCTGTGGTCGGCTCTTGCCAAGTAGCTTGTTCGGCAACCAAGTTATCATACAGCAACTGGAGCAAATATGAGTTTGAAATTTTGTTTGCAAACCAAATTGTTCAAAAAGCAATGAGTTTGAAGCCCAAGTTTGGCTTTTATAAGTATTGAGTTTTTGCACAAACACCATCTGTGATGATACACTATTGATAAACTTGTAAGCATAAAGGAAAAATACCAATGTGCAAACTTGCTAATGTAAGAATAGAGAGACAAGCATTTTATATGTAAGTTTGAAATAATCATTTTCTTGCATTGTTGTTAATTTTATAGAAAATTATAATTTGTTCATTGATTAAATCAAGTCAAGCTATGAATTTTGTAATCCATAAATCTAAAGCGCATTAAAATAATTTTCAAAAAAGTTGAAATATTTATATTGAAATTTCAGACTTAAGTTTGAACCATCAATTTTTTTTGCACTGGGATCACCGATATCTATGTTTTTAACTGTTCGAGGACTTGAAAAGATAGGAGAAGATTACAGATTGCCAACGTGTCCCTTTTTTTATAATATATTTCATCCTGTAAGTTTTTTCTTTCTTTTTTTAATGTGTTTATTGTTATCTTATAATGTAATAAGCATTTTATCATAATAAAAAAAAATCTAGCAATGAATTGCATAATTTTCCTGGTGAAAAATATTTGTTTAACCCCTTGAATTTTAATCACCAAGATTTAATAGCATAAATGTTCCTTATAATCAAGTTTCTGTGCCAAATGTTGTTTCTTAATCTTTACTTTATCCTGAGATATTAAACAAAATAGATAGAAACACATGAACACAAATCACACAAATATGGAAATTTTTTTACTGTTTTGGATTCCAGAGGTCAAAATGTGAAAATTTGCAAAAGAAGTGTCGAATTTGACATGATTCAATTACTTTCCCATTTTAACAGATGGGAAAGTATTGATAAAAGCATGGGATAAAAATTATAACTATAAAATACTAAAATAAAATAATTTGATAAATGTTTATTATTTTATTTCAGTTCTAAGAAATCAGTAATCTGATTGTATGTAATACAAGAGTTATTCAAATCTCTGTTGAAGTGCGGTATTCTTATAATATGTTTGCTTGTTATATAAAAATATGAGATATTTATAATTTCAATAAATATTGAGTTTTAATTCATAGTAAAAATCTTTACAAAAAGTTACCCATTTTTTATGTAAGAAAAAGTACTCAATAATCAAACATATCCAAAAAATTGCCTTTCTAAAACAAACAAACAAAAAAATTTTTATTTGAATATTATTGTTGTCTTTCAAACATCTACAATATTTTTAGCCATTTCTAATATTTTATTCATGTCTCCACATTAAAAATCATCATCATGTGATTTTCATACTACTATATTTTGAATAATTAAAATTGACAATTAATTTGTGGAAGTCACATTTCTAATATCCTTTGGAATCCAAAAATCAAGGTTATTTTTATTTCATTTAGTCTTTACACAAGAAATTTAGCGTTTTTAATAAATTTAAAGGCTTAAAACTTAATTATAGAATGGAAAAATTATTAATGATAATTGTAAGTTTTTAATTGTTTATTTGCTAACAATATTATAAAATACACTGCTGGCCATTAAAATTGCAACACCAAGAAGGAAAGCAAATAAAAAAAAGATATTTATTGTACATAAACAGTATGGCATAAAGACAAAATGATTAAATTTGCAAGCAGTTTGGGGGTTTACAGGGGCGCGAAATTAGTAGACACAGTTGCCATCCCCGGCGGCTAAAACAGCCCCTATCTGTTTAAGCATGGAGTTGAACTGGGCTTGGATGACAGAAACAGGCAACTCATTCCATGCTGTTCAAGTCTATGCCATGCTTCATCAACTGTATTAGCAGGAGAGGGGTGGCAGGCCAGTCTCTCAGCAACCCATGACCAGATGTTTTCAATTAGTGAGAGATCTGGATACCATGCAGGCCAGGGCAACAATTGAAAATCCTCTGTATCGAGGAAGGTCAGAACATGATATGCAACATGAGGTCTTGCATTATCTTGTTGCAAGATGGCATTTTGCAGGCCTCGAAGATAGGGCACAACCACTGAATGTAAGATGTCAGAAATGTACTGATCTGAGTTCAAATTACCATCGATCTGAACTAGTGTGTGTCGTGTACCCAATGGCTGCCCATATCATCACACCAGGTGCAGGGCCCCTAAGCCAATATCAAACGCAAGCAGGCGATGAGCAGTCTGCTCAGAGCCTCCAGACACGTATACAGCCATCAGAAGGCTGCAGGCAGAACCAGGACTTATCTGAAAAGACGACATTGTGCCACTCCTGTATCTAGCTTTGTTGTTGGGTGCACCAGAGTTGCCGTCTCTCTCTATGCTGCATTGTCAAGGGAAGCCGAAGTAATGGTTGCTGTGCTGACAGTCTACACTGCTGCAAACATCGTTGCACCGTACAAGCAGATACTAGACATGCTGCAAACAAGCTCATTTCCTGACTGTGTCCGTGATGTGGTTGTACGGTTTTGCACAGCCAACCTCACAATATGTCTGTCCTCTTGGGCATTAGTCATGGGAGGGCGTAGAGATCCTGCATGCTGTTCAGTAAGACCCTCAGCAGCCCGTCGATTCCATATTCGCATGACAGTGGTTGGATTTCGACCAGTGCGAGTGGCAATATCACGGAACGATAATCCACACTCTTGAGAGGCAATGATCCTACCTCTATTGAATTCCAATACTTGCTGGTAAGCATTTCTTCTTCTTATTCGAGGTATAACACGATATTCTGATAAAACCCCAACCTTACAAAGCGATTTCTGAATGAGAAATCCACTGCACAACTTTTCTTTTATGCAGTGCTTCAGATGTTGTTTGTCCCTCCTGCATTGTCTAAATGCACTGAAATACTAATCATTTGCATATCCCAACCTCTTCTTCCTTTTATATGATTTTGACGTTCATACGATCATTCCTTCCTGGTGTTGCAATTTTAATGGTCAGCAGTGTAAGTATTATTGATTTATTTCTTGTTATAATATTATTAACAAATGTTTTTTGTCTCATATATTTTTGTAATTTAATCATAATAAAATGATACTTAAAATTCAAAACGATTATTTTAATAATTGTTGAGAACTTATTTTAACTAGAGTTGTGTTTATTAATAAACACTATTTGATTTTTTTTCATGTATATTCGACAATTTTCCAAAATTCAGTTTGATCCAGTGGTAAGTTTTTTGCTTTCTGATTTAAAAGAATTTTAGTTTACTATTATTTTAATAATTTTCTAAATTATTAAATATATAAACTTTACAGATAAAATTCATTTGTGGGTGTTTTTTCCATAATATAAAATATATCTGCTTTAAGACATCTGTCATTTAATATAAAATTGTACATCAACTGGCTGTTTCTGTTTTTAAATATATAATTATTCTTTTTTTCTATAATATTTTTTTGGATTTTTAACAAACTGCAATTATCTATTTCTACAACATGGCACTTCTACAACATGCTTTTGCTCTAACATGTTTCAAGAATTTCGAAAATTCTCCATACAAAATTTCGCAATTTTTAAATACAAATTCTGTTATTTGATAATTTTTTTTTTCAAGTAAGCATGTTGTCTCACATTTACCCAAAGATTTTAGAATATTGAAATTTTTAATTTGTTTTGTGATTTCCATCTGGTTTACTTTAATGAAAACTAATAGTGCAATTTTTTTTCTTCTTTGTCCTGGCTTTCCTATCAACCAGGTATTGTTGTCGTTGCTTTCAGACTTTAGCCTTTAAGACTGTCACTGTGTTTTGTTTTTATAGATTAATCCTTGTATTTAGTAAAGTTTGTTTACACATCTTTTAGGTAAGTGTAATTAAATTTCTTTTAAATGTACGAAAGTGATCATTTGTAAAAATGACAAATGAAATAAAGAAGTATCTTGGTATTCAAACTAACTCGGAAAATTCACTAGGTTCTCGATTGAACACGCATGACTCACTAGAACAAATTTTCAATTAATAACATATTTTTATTTTGTTATACATAAAACATTTTTAAAAAATGAAGACATTGCTGATATTTCTGATCGAGATCAACAAAAAGCTCAGATGACAATACTTTGCAAAAAGAAAATGCCATTGTTTAACTAAAATTAATATTAACATGTAATATGGTACTTTAATTGTGTTAGTTAGCTAGTTATTGATTAGAAATAAACTATTGATTGCTTTGATAAATATATTTCTCTTACTAACAAAAAAAAAAAATATTATACTTTTGTTAACTTTTGGAACCTAACACCATGTTTTGTATAGCGTGGATTTGCATAACAGGGCACTTTTTCAGAATCTAATTACCATGTTACACAGGGGATACCTGTAGATTAATTAGATTTAATGTAAATTTAAGTAATAAATGAATAAAAATGTAAATAAACAGTGAAAAACATCTGATTTTATAATTTTAATTTTTCAAAAATAAAACAAATTAAAATGATAAAATCAGATGTTTTTCACTGTTTATTTACATTTTTATTCATTTATTACTTAAATTTACATTAAATCTAGAAATTGTAATAAACATTTGAAGATTTACTTAAAGAAGACTTTTCTTATTACATCTCTTCATTTATGTTTTTTTTTTTCTCTCTAATATTATATCTGAAAACCTCAGTTTTAGTTGTTACTGTATTTTTATAGTATATAGCCTATGTGCGTACATGTGTATGTAAGAATACTTAGATTTTCTTTGATTTCATTTATTTTTTAAATTAATTTTAAACTTCAAAGTAAAATAAAATATTAAACCTAATAATTTTTAATCAACCAATATTATGTCTTAACATCAAATTGATGTTAAAATAAAAAGAATGCAATTTTGAGGAACAAGAAATAATTTGAGATACATCAGAGAAATAAATTACTTTAGTTTTGTAATCTTCATATTGCCAGAAACTTAATGTATGGCTTTATTCAACAGTAATGATTGTCTTGTGCAAGAACAATCTTCCTTTTTCCAAAACTGAAAGTTGTTTAATGAATTATTTTAGCTGAATAATCTAAAACTTTTCTGAAGTATATCATTGTCTTACATTTTGGAATGTTTGTTGTCAGAGATCAATGGCATTTTAGAACAATCTCAACTATGAAACTTAAAAACTAATTCTGCAAGCAGCTGAAAACATACAACTATTAGAAAAAATGCATTTTATCTTTAATGTTTTTATCTCAAAAAAGATTTTCAAATATTCTGTTTAATTTTTTGAATGAAAATCAAATCGAGTGCATCAAAATATTATTGAATATTTACTACAATTAAAAATGGTAAAATGTTAATATTATTAATGAACTTATTATGTCAATTGTTCATTTAAACATTGTGCTTCGCTTTCATTATATTTCAGACTATATTTTTAATTTCCAATTTTTATAAAATAAAAATCTGTAATAATCAATTCTGTAACTAAAAAATTAATAGTATTAATGTATTTTAATGTTGTTCAGAGTAAATATAAAGTATGAAATTGTATACTGTAGTTAAAAAATTTAATTAACTAATTAATATTATAAGAATAATTTAATTTTTTCTTTGTATATTTTTAAAATTTTACTTTATTAATTGTATAAATAATGTACAAAATTTAAAGTAGACATAAATTATTTGAGGGTATGTTAATATTCTGAATATTGATTTTATAGGCATATAGAATCGAACCTTTGATTGACCCATCCTTTAATCTGAAGCCTGTATTAGTACCACATCATAAAGGAAGAAAACGAATGCATTTAGGTAAATAATAATAGCTTTTTACCTTAGTATTTTTATTAACACTTCAAGCAGCTCTCATGTGAAATAGGAGAATGACCTTTGACCCCAACTGCACTATACTTGTAAGTTTTCCATAACCTTTGGTTTAAATGTATCTTGTATTTCTTATTGCCATCATCCTTTAGTAAGTAAAATACTCCTGGCTCCATCTGTTAGCAAAATTTTAAGATTAAATTTTTAATTTTTGTTGAATTTTTCTGCAACAAAATGTTTTCCTGCTAATTTTTAAATCAAAGTTTTTAATATTATTATTAATTACATTAATGTGTAGTTCTTTTAATATATAAATAGAAATTCGGAAAGAAGCTAAAACATCACAATTATTGTATATGGACCTATGAGCACCCAGAAGTAGCTAGACAGATTTATGATGATGACTGTATGCATTTCAGATGTATATAACTTTTCTTAAAACAGCTCTTCTTTTGTAACTGTAATTTTGTTCATTACTTTGCATTACGTTCGTTTACCATAATATTTACTTCACAATTAATTTCATTAGCAACAATTGTAATCTCTGGTTGCTATTTGTACAGAAAAATTAATATAACAACTGTGAAAGATACTGAATATGAGGTCATCCACGCATCAGCAACAAAATAGATTACATTTTTATACATACATAAAAAGGAACAATTTTGTAATACAGTAGAGCGTCGTTTATCCAAATCAATTCGGGAATGGGGTTGTTCGGATAACTTCTGGATAACCAATTATGTACAAAAAATATATATTAATTTATCCCGTGTTGAAATTTTTCTCCGTTGCATGTCACTTCGCGTTGAATTTTCATCGATGTTAAGCCTAACGAAGATTATTGTATCGTTAAAAATTATTTTTTTATTTTGTACAAACAAAATAAATATATTGAAAAATATAAAAACAATAAAAAATTATACTTCAGAAGTTAATTTAGTATCAAAAACGTAAAATATTTGAGTAGCCGAAGACATAGCCAAAGATTACAGCGCCACAGCACTGGCGAAAATTTAAATTTGTCGACTGGAATTCCTTCGGATAACCGACGTTTCGGATAACCGACCTTCGGATAAACGACGCTCTACTGTA